>NW_024070186.1:79740643-79809611 GCF_014754425.2 Oryx dammah | reverse complement strand
CTGTGGCAGATTCATGTTGATGTATGGCAAAACCAATACAATATTGTAAAGTAATTAACCTCTAATTAAAATAAATAAATTTATATAAAAAATAAAAACAACAACAAAAAAACAATGTATCATTTTTAACCATAAAAGTGATAACAGTATTAAACATTGCAAATATCATGTCTTGGCAAGGCTATGGGGAAATAAGCGTTTTTATATACGTCTAGGGGAAGTACAAATTAGCATATCATTTCTTGGAGGCCAATTTGGCTATGTGTATAAAAAAATGATAATACATATTTTCATGGATTTGGTACTTCTACACACAAGGCAATTTTATAGTTATAATCTGCTGCTGCTAAGTAGCTTCAGTCATGTCCGACTCTGTGCAACCCCAGAGATGGCAGCCCACCAGGCTCCGCTGTCCCTGGGATTCTCCAGGCAAGAACATTGGAGTGGGTTGCCATTTCCTTCTCCAATGCATGAAAGTGAAAAGTGAAAGTGAAGTCGCTCAGTCCTGTCCGACTCCTAGCGACCCCATGGACTGCAGCCTTCCAGGCTCCTCCGTCCATGGGATTTGCCAAGCAAGAGTACTGGATTGGGTTGCCATTGCCTTCTCCTACAAGAAGGCAAAGATGTTTTCAAAAGCATATTCACTGTCGTTGTGCTTAATAATAGGAAAAATGGCAGCAACAATGGAGATGATTAAGGGAACAAATAATGGTACATATGAACAAAGAACTATGCAGCCATTACAAAGAATGGGTTGATATGGAAAATGCTATTAAGTATGAAAAGTGAAAGTGAAAATCACTCAGTCATGTCTGACTCTTTGTGATCCCATATATATACAGTCCATGGAATTCTCCAGGCCACAGTACTGGAGTGGGTAGTCATTCCCTTCTCCAGGGGATCTTCCCAACCCAGGGACTGAAGCCAGATCTCCCACATTGCAGGGAGATTGCAAGATTCTTTACCATTTGAGCCACCAGGGAACCCCAAGAATACTAGAGTGGGTATATTATCCCTTCTTTCTGACCCAGGAATCAAAGCAGGGTCTCCTGCATTGCAGGTGGATTCTTTATCAGCTGAGCTACCAGGAAGCTCATCAATAAGTATAGTTAACTATTAATTTATTTTTAAAGAGAAGATAAAGAATAACAGTATAGTGTATATATTTTCAAAGGATTTATATATGCCATAAATTTCAAACCTTTTCTTTGTAAGGATAGAAGAAATGTGTGATAGTTATATGTCTTGGGAGAGAGATGGTGGGGGAAAACCATAAAGGTGGGTAAAAGAGATATTGTTTAATATTTACATTCTGTATTGTTAAGTTTTGAAAAATCTTACCCGTGTATAATTTTTTTCTATGTTAACAGACACTCTTTGAGTGTGAAGATAATTGGTATTTTTTATTTGTCTAATGTTTTAATCTTTATTGTTTTCTGTTTTAAAGAAATAGATTATTTCAATAAAAAATTTAAGTGAAAAATCACCAGTTTTTTTTAATGGAAACATAGGGTAACCAATATTGGATTATGTATTATATTGTTTTCCAAATATATCACTGCATATCAGGGGCCAAAATTATTCACTTGAAAGTATTTAGTAGTTCAAAGTTGCCGAAACTGTTCTAAGAATATGTTGTTGTTTTTTTTTTTAACAAATAATTCCCAGTTTATCTCCTTAAAATGAAATTGGAACTATTCTTTCCAGAATGAGGATGTGGAGATATAGAAACAAAACCAAAAAGGTAAAAGAATTTATTTGAAAGAAGATTGAAGTGTAATGGAGAATATATGGTAGGAAGATTAATTTGGGAATCAAACATCTCTGTGATGGTGAAGTCTGCCTTAATAAGACTTTGTTCCATAGATGATGCTTCAAAGAGGCTGACTGTAGAAGGGAAGCCAGGATAGTTACTGGCAGAGTAACACTAGCACCTTATGACCTTGGATTGTATTTCTAATGAGTGCTTTTTAGCAAATATCTTCATCTTCATTTTCTTTCTTGAAAGGGGGAAAAATATTATTTTCCTAGGGTTTTCATTTTAAAGTAATTTGTGAATTTCAAAACCACCTTATCCCAGTTATGTTCTGAGGTCATGGAATTACAATCTTTAGCACAATAGCTCCCTTCTCTTGATTCTGTTTCTTTGTACACATTTTTCTCTTTACAAGGAATTATTTCCCCGTTATTTCTTTTCTTTGAAAATGCCTGTCATCTTCCCTTATGCTACTGAAATTTCACTCTTCTCTGAAGCTTTCCCTGACTCCAAAAGTAGAAGCAGGGGTCACTTTTCCCATGACATTTCATTCATAGCGACATTATGCAATTACTTTATTGTACTCTAAAGTTTCATTTTTTTTTTTATGTCTCTGTCCCCTCTATGCCTTAGGCTGCTTGAAAACATACAGATGGTCTTTCAATAAAATTGCACAAATGTGTGCATGACTAATGGAAGGAACAATTCAATGAACAAATAATTGTGTACATTGGATACAAATTAAAGACTTAGTTTCTCCAGGCTAGGGTATTATCATCATTCATTCACTCGTTTATTCAAAAATATGCATTAATGACCTACAATGCATCAGACACCATGCCAGGAATAGAGCAGTACACAAGTAGGAAGTGTTTTGCCTTTTCAGAATTTGCAAACTTGCAAGATTGAGATCCAGATCAGGAAACTGCACTTATAGTGAAGGGCAATGAGGGTAATGAAAGCAGAGCCCTTGGGTGTTGGGGAACCTAGTCTAGTGGAAGTCAGGGAAGCCTCCCTGAAGAAGTGATGTGTTCCTGGAGACAGGAAGGATGACAGGGATAAGAACTGGAAAGGGAAAAGTGGTTCTAGAGCTGAGGCAAGACAAGCATGTGGCTTCTAAGGTAGAGGCTGAAGTGCAGTTTGATTGGAGGGTGGTAAGATATCATGGCATCTGGTCCCATCACTTCATGGCAAATAGATGGGGAAACAATGGAAACAGTGAGAGACTTTATTATTTGGGCTCCAAAATCACTGCAGATGGTGACTGCAGCCAGAAAATTAAAAAACGCTTGCTCCCTGGAAGAAAAGTTATGACCAACCTAGACAGCATATTAAAAGTGGAGACATTACTTTGCCAACAAAGGTCCATCTAGTCAAAGCTATGGTTTTTCCAGTAGTCATGTGTGGATGTGAGAGTTGGACTATAAAGAAAGCTGAACACTGTTAAGAATTGATGCTTTTGAACTGTGGTGTTGGAGAAGACTCGAGAGTCCGTTGGCCTCCAAGGAGATCCAATCAGTCCATTCTGAAGGAAATCAGTCCTGAATATTCATTGGAAGGACTGATGCTGAGGCTGAAACTCCAATACTTTGGCCACCTGATGCAAAGAACTGACTCATTTGAAAAGACCCTGATGCTGGGAAAGATTGAAGGCAGGAAGAGAAGGGGATGACTGAGGACAAGATGGTTGGATGGCATCACCGACTCAATGAACATGAGTTTGAGCAAACCCTGGGAGATGGTGAAAGACAGGGAAGCCTGGCATGCTGCAGTCCATGGGATCACTAAGAGTTGGACACGACTGAGCAACTGAACTGAAGAAAGGGAGAGAGTGCTCAAAGAAGTAGGAGAGGTATCCAAGGACCAAGTTATGGCCGGCCTTTTAAAATCATGCTAAAATGTTTGTTACTTTATCCTAGAAACAATAGGAAGACATGTAAGGTAACATTATTGAATATGTATTTTTTAAAAGCTCCATCTGACTGTAGTGTAAAGCATTGACAGGAGGAAGAGAAAGAGGAAGCTGACACAACCATCAAAGAGAGAAAAGATAATGAACTATATATTGATCATTATAATATCAGCATATCTGAAAAGTTTAAAGTTTACAGTACTATAAACAAGGAAATTATATGGTGAAGGACATAGTGAGACATCTGAATAGTTGTATCGTCCAATCCCCTTGTGTGGAAATCATCTTTACTGTATCAAGAAAATACAACAGCTAGTTTACAAGAGCCCACACAGACCAAAGGTCTGTATCATTTACAAACCTTAAACATTTAAGTATCATAATAATAATCACTATTAAGTATTAAAGTAATGGTAATTTGTAGGTTTTTAATGACACTTAAATATAAACAAATATTGAAAAACAATATTCATAACTTTTTGAACTATTAAAAGAAGGGCCATATCTTACCTTTCCAGGAAAGACCTGACTTAATTATTAATGGCCCCCACTTTACTTTCAAATTGTCCCTGTTTGGATGATAAATTACATATTATCTGACTAATAAACTAACTCTTTATTTTTGTATTAGTGAATTGGCAAATGAAGGGGAAGAATTTTAAGCATTTATTCTGCCTTTTCAGGGTAATTCAAAGAAAAACTAAGGCTTATTTTATAAAAGAATTTTTACTACAGATGAAGATAGAATAGAATTAGAAAACCATCTTTCTACAAACTGTAAGCAATGTATTGACTCCAATCAAGATTATCAATTTTAAAACTATTATTTTAAAATTATTATTATGGTTGACCAAGAATAAAATATTTCTGTAATTTCTAAAATAACACCACAATAATCACTTGTATTTGTCACTAAAGGAAAAATACATACAACTGAAGAATGGAGGAATCAGATAAGCATCACCCTGATCCAGTGGACAATTTTAGCATAATTACATCTAAATCAACCAGATATTAGGTCTCCAAATACACTTCACATCACCGACAGTATGTTTTAGAAACTATTTAACTTGATTTCATCAAAGCCTTTTGATTTAAATTTCAATTTGCTAGAAATACAAGGTATAGAAAAACAAGCTAAATAACCACCAGACAATCCAGAAGATGGAAAAAAGTAGGAAAAAATAGTCAGCTTTTTTTTCTTTTAAGTAAATTAGGGGATGGTGAAAGAAAATGTACCTTGATTAAAAGAGCCTTGAGTGGCATAACAACCAGAGGAAATGCAAATATTGATTTGAAGAAATCAGTACTACAGTGCATTTTGAGAAACTTGGGTAAATTTAAACATGGATTAGATGTTAGATAAGGTGAAAAGTTATTACTATGAAAAGACTATGATAATTAATGGAGAAAAATTTGATTAAAAGTCCACACATATGGAATGCACTCTTAAAAAAGAAATATATTGTCTTTGTACATATATGCATAAACAGAATATCTGGAAGAATGTGCAGATGTTCAATAGGATTTTTGGAGTAGTGATATAGGCAGAGAGCATATGGTCCCACTATATTTTAGTAAGATAAAGTTTGGTTGTTTTTGCTTTCCAACTTTCTATTATACAATGCACATGTATAACTTTGTTAATAACAAAAGGCTAATTCCAGTTTAAAATGTGATATTAAAGATTTTATAAGTTTTATAAATTTATACATTTTTATTAAATCTTTTTTGCTTATAAATTTTTTATTTTTCCATTTTATTATTTATTATTTTTTCTTATCCCAATTAACAGGACATAATTAAATAATAGTACATAGATTGAGTGGGCCGTTTTAATATTTCAATCTAATAACCAGATGTGTATATATTTTGGGCTTATATTATTTTTTCTTTCCAAGCATGTTGATCTATAACTGTGTCAATTATTGCTTCTTCACAATTTGACATTTGCTTTGCTATTCACTAGCTGCTTTATTTGGGGATGCTTCATTGAATTACTATGGATTAGGAATAAAGATTCCCAAGGGAATTTTCCAAAAATCACTAATATTTTTCCTAGGATATGCAAAAATGGTTTTATTGAGAAAAAAATTCAAAACAGTCATAGATTTTAATTATCTCCATAATCTTCTGAAATATTTCCTCATAGAAACAAAAACTTTCAGGAGGGAAAATTTTGTATCTCTAAAATTTAATTAATCATGATTAATTTTACGCTGCCTTTTCCCAGAAATATTTCAAGAGACTTAATAGAATATACAAAAATGACAGAAAATAAATCATAAAATAAATGTGTGAATAAAAAATTTAAATGCCAATGTTGAGTAAAAAGAACACAAAATAAATTTTTAAATGCTTAGAATAAAATCCATATAATTAATAAACATAATAATTAATTTTGCTAAATGTCAATTAAACAGTTAATAATATCCATGAAGTAAAAGTGAATCAATCAATCACTCTTAATTGTAAGATTAGATTAGTAATTCTCCTGAGATATTGGTAAAGAGATGCTTGTGAAGTATGAACATCATTTTCAAGGATATATGAACAAGATGTTATTATCTCAGTTTTACATTATCTAGCTTTTAAATTGGAAACACTTCTTTTGAGGGCTTCAGAAATTCACAACTGTATTTCCATTTTCCAGAGTATTTTGGTTTTATAATCTGTTAAGGTACTGCATGACTATTAATGCTATTCATGTGACTTTCAAGGAAACAGAAAAACTAAGGGTAAAATTTTATAGCTTTAAAAAAACTCTTCAGTTTAAAAATTGAAGAATGGTTATATTATGTATATGAGTAAAATCCATGAGTAATCTTTCATTGATATCTTTAAATGTGTATATAACTCTATTTTTTCAAAAAGCACACATTTTGTGAGGAAAATTGACTTTTTTTCAGTAGAGAATTGTGAGCCTGTATTGCTTTCAAGCAAGAACATACTTATTGCATTTTATCATATTTGGCTATTTTGCTGGGTGCTGAGAATCTAGTGGTGAGAGGACGCCTGGATCAGTGAATTCTAATACAGCACATTCTTGAAAGGCATTTAGATGCCCAAGCAGTCAATACTAAGCGAACTCCCTGGCTTAGCTATTAACTGCTGTGGTTTAATGTTGGACAATATACAAGCAAACTTGGAGTAGTGATAAAATAATACACAGATCTCTTATGTTCCTAAGTCAGCACTGACTCTGATATTAATTTGGTATTAATTCAGCATTTGCTTTTGACATTTAGAGCATAGAGAGGGCACTTTTCATCTTTAACTCCCACCAGTGGCTGGTACATGGAGCTGTTCTTTTCTTTTTCTGTTTTAACAGAATCAGAGCAATGGTAAGCTTTGATATACTGGTTTGAATTTGGAAAAATCATCTTCTTCAGAGTTATCAAATAACTCACTCAGTGGAGAATACAAAAAGTGAGCCAAAAGCCAGGGAAAGAGCTAAGAGCTTGTCAGTCCCTTCAAAGATTAGAATCTCTGGCCTCCTTTGAAAGTTTCTGTCCATTCTTAAAAAGAGTCATATCATTTTAATACCACCATGTCACTATCTCTAGTAGCAATATAGAAATCACAACAAATGTTTTTGTATCCTAGCAACCTTATCATCAAATACAGGGGAAGTGTGTGTGTGTGTGTGTGTGTGTGTGTGACAGAGAGAGAGAGAGAGAGAGATGGTAAAAGAACATGGAAGAAAGTAATAATTGAGGAGAAGGAATAGGAGACTCTAATTTTTTGACTAAGCTGAGCAATTAATTTAGTTGGATTTGAGGCCTAGATGTCTGATCCTGGATAGGCCTGCTATTTGGTTAATTTGAACTCACTTGATTAGTTAAACAACATATGTACAGACTGATACATGTCAATTCACACCCTAGTGTCGACAGCATACATTTTGGCAGTCTGTGTTCGAGGGGTCGCATGTAACCGGGGCATGGAAACAGCTGTGGTTGAATAGGCTTTCCTTGCAGAATAAGGATAGCTCCTCTCAGGTCCAACATCTGTTTGGGAGAGATAAACGTAGTGATATAAAAATAATTATGGCTCAGTAAACTTTTGGGAAAATGTAATTATATATTCTTTTCTCAAAGAGGCAAGAATATAAATATTTTCAGAAGGAATCATCTAAGAACCCTAGAAGAAAGTCTAAGAGTTTCAACCTGAAAGTTGCTTTTAGATTTAAAATTCAGCGAAGTAATTTCCTTTTATTTTTTTTTTTATGAGAAGAGAAATTTCCTAGTTTTTTTTTTAGTAACACATTACATTCTTTAACAACAAGGATACATTTGATTTGACTCTGCATCTACTTCTCTGTTTAACTCTAGATATAAATTTAGTCAGTTGTGTGAAATGAGATATATAAGATAATGACACATTGAAATAATTATTATCTATTTGGGTATTGAACACAATTGTATCTGCTTCCCCCCCGCCTTTTTCAACAAATATATCACTAACTGGATAGTAAGGTTCTAGTATTACAAGTCAGTTGTCCTTGAACAATGGAAATTTCTAATGGTAATAGATAAGTATCAAGCTATCAATATTACTTTGGGCTGGTGAGATATGTTTCCATTAGGTTGGGAAAAATAACACTGGAGGCAAAGAAGTGTGCTATTTTATTTTGTCCTTACCTTTGAAGAGGTATAAGCAGCATGTGAGGATAACACCAGCCAAAAAACAACCCAAAGAACCAGCCATTCCAAGCCAACAGGACCAACCAAATTTATATTGGATGCCAAGAAATATATTGTGGAAAATCAGAGAAGAACGTTCTACATAAACATCAACAGCATACCAAACAGAGCCAATTATTCCTGGAGCACCTGAAAAAAATGGAAATTGCTAAAAATAATTCATGTCTTTTCCAAATGTAAATCCAAGAAGATTAAGTTATTCTATTGTATTGTACTTAAGAGTATTCTACCATGTTGTATTTAAGAGTAGTCTATGACTCCCCGACCCACCACCCAGACCCATGATTGAAGTTATGTCAACTACACAATCAGCACCTGTAATTTTAGTGGTTTGGGGTTAAAAACAAATAACTGAAGTAGAAATTGAAACTTTATCTACCACACCCACCATGTAAGAATAAACTAAGTATTTTGTTTATTTCAAATAAAATTTAATCCTCACAGATTTGTCTTTCTGAAAACTGACTGGTTTAAAATGATGCAACTAGAGTCCTTTCACATGTATAAATTACAGGTATAAATTGCATGTCAGGGCTCAAATGGAAGAAAATATCATGGGCAGTTGTAGAACAAAAGACTATATGAAAATAGTGTTTCTGAAATCTGTAAACCCCCAAGAAACTCTCACCTTTTTTCCTAGTAAGTCTGTGATTTCCATTTAAGTCACAATTTCATTGTACTCTTTTCACAATTATTTAACGCAACAAGTTTAAGAAGGACGTGATCGTGAACACATAGTAACCTTTAGAATACAGGACATAAATTACTATCTCTTTTCTGTAATACTGAAACCTATAGGTTTATCATGAAAATTCTTTTTTTTTTTTTGAAACTTAAAACAGATTTTATATATATAGTAATTCCAAGGCTTTGGTCATCTTGGGTGATTTAATTCAGTCATCTCTTTAGCCATTCCTGCAGGAATTTTCTTCATTGACTTATTTTTCTTTAAATTTAGTTTTGATATTTTATGAAAAATAGAGTATCTAGTGATGTCTTAAAAAGAATTATAGAACAAAATTGCATAGCATTAAGTGATGTTTAAATTGCTAAATAAAGTACATTGTTACATACAAAAGGTTTATGTTTTCACTAAGCTGGATATGGGAATGGATATTTTGAAAAGAAAAAAAACTAATAAATTATTGTGACTTGTTAGTGCAAGCTAAGGATCCTTAGGGCCTTGTGTGAAAATATCAGGGAGGTCCCATTTTTGACCATGTGATGGGTGAGACTTTCTGCTATGAGCTTACTCTGCCCACTTTGGGATCTTTACAGCAACAATTAAGAATGGATACTATTGCTGGGGCTCTACGCTAATTTGCAGACCAAAAAAAGGAGACAGATTAAGTTAACTGGCATAAAGTCCCACATTACACATATATACATATCTCCAAGTATTTCTAGTTTTAAAATTCTCATCACTTTACCCTTCACGTCCCAGTCAGGTTCCCACTTAAATTTGCTTTGGTGACTGTTTGCTGCTACCAAAAAAGAAGATGGTTTTCAATCTTCCTACATTTTGGTTTTTTCATAGTGCACTTACTCCCAATTTGTATTATGATCCAAGAAAGACAGTGGGTTTTATTTAGGATGACTAATTTGAAATTAATGGCTGACCTCAGGAAAATATCAATTTTGCTGTTTCACTAATAAACCCCATATAAAGTGCATCTTGATTTATTGCTTTTTAGTCTTGCTTGATTTATGTCTTCAGAAATCCACTTATTCTCTGCTTAAGTGAAGATAAGATTATACTTGTTTATTGTTACAGATATGATCATATGAGTTGGCACATGAGAAAAGTCTAATATAGAACTTGATATAACTTCAGTTCAGTTCAGTTGCTCAGTCATGTCCGACTCTTTGTGACCCCATGAATCACAGCATTCCAGGCCTCCCTGTCCATCACCAACTCCTGGAGTTCACTCAGACTCACGTTCATCGAGTTAGTGATGCCATCCAGCCATCTCATCCTCTGTCGTCCCCTTCTCCTCCTGCCCCCAATCTCTCCCAGCATCAGAGTCTTTTCCAATGAGTCAACTCTTCGCATGAGGTGGCCAAAGTACTGGAATTTCAGCTTCAGCGTCATTCCCTCCAAAGAAATCCCAGGGTTGGTCTCCTTCAGAATGGACTGGTTGGATCTTCTTGCAATCCAAGGGACTCTCAAAAGTCTTCTCCAACACCACAGTTCAAAAGCATCAATTCTTCGGCGCTCAGCTTTCTGCACAGTCCAACTCTCATATCCATACATGACCACAGGAAAAACCATAGCCTTGACTAGATGGACCTTTGTTGGCAAAGTAATGTCTCTGCTTTTCAATATGTTATCTAGGTTGGTCATAACTTTTCTTCCAAGGAGTAAGCTTATTTTAATTTCATGGCTGCAGTCACCATCTGCAGTGATTTTGGAGCCCCCCAAGATAAAGTCTGACACTGTTTCCACTGTTTCCCCATCTATTTCCCATGAAGTGATGGGACCAGATGCCATGATCTTCATTTTCTGAATGGTGAACTTTAAGCCAACTTTTTCACTCTCGTCTTTCACTTTCATCAAGAGGCTTTTTAGTTCCTGTTCACTTTCTGCCATAAGGGTGATGTCATCTGATACAACTTAGGTCATTGGAAAGAATTGGTGAGGATGTGTACAGGCAAGGTGGTGGCAACTTGGGGCTTACTTTAGGATTTAACTTCAAGAATAATCACCAAAAATGTTTTTAAAAATTTAAAGCTTTATATATTTTTTAAGTGGTTAAAAATTGTTTGAGGACATCAAAAACCTTAATTGGGGATATTAGCCAAAGATTAATATCTAATTACATAACTAGAGAAAGCAGGGTTGGTGGATGTGCTCCTTATTCCTTCATTCTAGAAAAGCAAGTCACATATGATCCTAAAATGAACTCCTTCAGAACAACACCCTTCTTCATCCCAAAACCTTAGTTGAGTATCTTTATCCCCATCACTAGTCCAGATTAGTACCTGCTATTAGTAATGTGGTTCCAGCAACAAAGCTGATGCGGACTTTGATGTATGGCTCGTCAGGGAGGAATTTCACGCAGTCAAGTCCAAGGAGCAGGGTAATAAATCCAAATCCAGCTAGAATATCTGCAGTAATCATCAGCGCCCGAGTTACCACCAGCTTCACTAAAAGATCAGAGCATGTGGTTTCAGCATAATCAGAGGAAGGAGACATGTTAATACATAGAGGTTCACCAAAGAAAAAAAGACAACTGCATACATCAACACATGCCCAGTGAATACAATCACACTTTAAACGTGCATGAACTTGAAAATACTCTTATTTAATTTTTTCATAAAATTCAAAAGTATTATAAGACTACTGACATTAATTGTTTAAACAAACATTATTTGTTTAAGCACTGCTTATTATGATCCTGTTGGCCTCTTAGCAAAATGTCTGGCATATGGCAGAGACTAAATAACTATTTCTCTTTTTGCGTCCTGTTTTGGAATGAGTCTTGTTCACAAGTATTAGCTGAAATCTATATTGAAAGTAGAGTATTTCTTCTTCCAAAGATACCCAATAAATATTCAGTAAATAATTAATCACTATATTTGTTTGAATTTCTATTGAAAAAGTGTAAATAATTGGTTAAAATTTAATATAGAGGAGAAGAATAAAATACTTCCAGATGTCTCATGCCAATTCAGGTGGAAGCCATCAGCAGATCTTTAGAAGAAGGAAGTTCTGTAGACTATTAAGTAGACTATTTCTGGAAGCCAGAATCATATTTTCTTTTAATTCCTTTATGTTGTGACCCCTCTTGGCCAACACTCTGCATTAATCTATCCACCTTGCATTGTCAACTGCACATATTTTAAAGCCA
Source organism: Oryx dammah (assembly GCF_014754425.2). Taxonomy (NCBI): domain Eukaryota; kingdom Metazoa; phylum Chordata; class Mammalia; order Artiodactyla; family Bovidae; genus Oryx; species Oryx dammah. The sequence goes on along the minus strand of NW_024070186.1, from coordinate 79,797,386 downwards.
TCACCAATGAGAATATTTGGCAGAAAGTCTAGGAAAGAGAAGATCAGGTAAATAGAAGTGGAATAGTAGCAGTCATCTGTAATGGGAACATCAACTGTGAAAGTTTCCTCAATTGTGAGTCCCAGTGATACTAAATTAAAACTAGGATAACGTTACCACTAATGGAGGATTAATTATCTGAAGTCAGAACTATTGGTACTTTAGCTGGCTAGTGGAGAGGAGTAATAAAATTTATTGCTTTGATGTTACAGTAATTATTTTATTTTCATAGTGATTTGGGGTTTCATTTTATTGAAATAATTTTTCCCCAATGATGAGACCACTTTAGGACCTACTTAGTTATAGACAGCCTGTAAAAATGTGGCCAATCTTCCTCATTTCAAATATAAAATATTTTCACAATTCTTCTAAGAGAGGAAATCAATGCATAAAATCAATCTATACCTTAAAAGGTGAATATTTAAGATATCAAAAAGTGACGATATTTTTAAAAATTTGACTCAAATTTAGGCCAAATCTGAGTTTCTTTTTTTTTTTCAAAATTGAAGAAAGAGAAAAATATGTAACTTGTTAGGTTGATAGTTTTTACATTTCGACAGATCTCCTTGATCCACAAATAAGCCTCCTGTTCAGCACTCCAAACCAAGTGGTTCCACACTCTGGAATATTTCCCTTGAAGTTTTGTAAGTCTCCTTTGAAACTTAGGTCAACAGGGCCAGGATTGTCATCTGGATAGAGTGCCCTGAAATCATTGTGGGCCCTGGTCTTCCCCTGTCTGACCTAAACTCCTATACAAAGTGTGTTTCAGACACTCCATGGAACTCGAGGACTCACTCCTGTGATGTCATCCAATGACCATATAGCTAATCCAGTTTCAAGAAGGCAGCTCTGCAAGTAGGTTGCTAATGCTGGCCAGTCAGGAATCTCCTTTGGGAGATTGTCTGGGATTGGGCTACCAGAACATTGAAGGGGTGAGATGGGCTCAGACTAACAGTATCAACAGAGTCCTAAAAAATGCATCTGAGTCTAAATACCCTAAGTAGGCCAGAGCAATGAGAAAGGTGATCTAATTGTGATTGTATAAAAGATATCAAAGACTAAAAATAAAATCCTACTCTCATAGGTAACATCATTAACTTAGAGGATACAGCTCATTAGTTTCTTAGAACACATTTTTAGCTCTTTTGTCTTTAAGCATATGGTAGAATTTTTAAAGAATATTAAGAGATTTTTTAGGATATTTTAAAAAAGTAATAGATAAAAATATATCAAGAGGAAAATGTGAAGTAGTATAGGCAAAAGATACAGGACCATTTTAAAATACAAACAGTGGCTTTCTCTGTGTAGTAGGCTTATGAATGATTTTATTTTCTTCTTGCATAAATATACTTAAAAATATTTTAAAAGTTGGAAATATTGTATCCTTCTATGTTCTTCTCAGCTCTAAATGTAGCCCTGAATTTCTAGAATAACCTAGTGTTCACACGAACACAAATGTCCATTCCTATTGACCAAATCATGCTTCTTTCTAGGTTAGTGCAAGAAAAAAGAGAAAACATAAGAGTTTTTTTTTGTTTTGTTTTGTTTTTGTTTTTTGTTTTACCAAAAAAGTGAAATAAAAGCCTTATGAATTATGTTAAAAAGTATTCCAGGAACTCAAATCCTAAATGGCAGAGAATGCTGTTTTTAGAGTGCAACTCCTTTTAAGTGCTTTTTCCTTGACTGAAATAGCTGTCCAGGGGAAAAGTCACATTCTAAAGGTTTACTTTTCATTTATCTTAAGAAAAGAAGTTGCCATGTTGTACCACCACCCATCATTTTATTTGAAAGAGACTAAAACAAATTAAATTTAGTGACTACACCAATACTTAGCACAATTTGATGTTCTAAGTAAATAAATAAATAGTATGGAGAAGAGTGGAGAGAAATCAGTAATTAGGTTTTTCAGTCTGTGAAGTCTCTATTCATAGAAACAAGGGCCTTGTTAACACCTAATTATAATTTAAAGCTAAAGGTAGAGAAGATGAAGGAACTGGCTTTTTGTATTTGCTAATAATGTGTCACATATCTGAATTTTTTTCATTCCCTGGTCCCACAGTCTGTGTCTCTTTGCCTATCTCTTTGTGTCCCTATCCTTCTGTCTCTGTATCTGCCCCTCTGCCTCGACCTTCTCTCTTTCTTAGCAAATCATTCACTGAAATATTGTAAATTTTCTATCTGACTTAAGTCATTGCTAAAAGACTTTTCTGAAATCTTTTCACTAACCTATCAACTCTAATCATAAAAATCACTGCCCTTAAAGAATTAATTTCATTTTTAAATTGTTTACTATGAGCCTACTGTGTATAAGGTACTATAACAGTTTGTGAGATAGCAGAGCTGAATAAGGTAACAATTTTACCCTAAAAGAATTTGTAAATAGATGGGAAAAGATTAAATATGCTAACAATGCTTCAATTCACATTTCAGAAATAATAAACTAAAATTTTAATCGAAACATTTACAACTGAACAGAACCTTACTATAGTATAGTAGAAGACAAAAATACATCATGGAAACCTGAGTTCAATTTCCTTTAGTCTCCCTGCCCTGACAAGGAGGGATGTGTAAGGCATACGTACAGGAGTGCTCAGCAAGTATAGAATCATACTCATCACAGGTGCGAATTCCATCAAAAGCATTTGTGACACACTCCCACCAGAGGCCTCGACATTTTGTGCTCACCTAGATGTTGGAGAAGACAATATGTGAAACAGCCAGGCAGACACACTTCAGTTTACCTTGATCAAAGGAAGAACTTGGCTGTTATGAAACTAACAGCAAAGCACAGTGCTTACAAGCACTGTAAGCATTTCATTGACAACAAACACCATACATTCTAGAGTATTTTCTCTTAAGCACTAACAATAAAGGCTTTTCTCAACAGAAAGTAAACTTATTTCCTGATTTGGGACTGGAGGGGGAATAAGTCATGCTGAAGATGGATAAAATCAGAATTAAACACATTCAGATGCCTATGGCTGGCTCCATCTTCAAGTCGATCTAATCTGGCAGCACTTCATTTTGCTATGCTGACATTTACTCATCAAAAAAAAAAAAAAATCAATATAACAATAGATGATCACTGTTGACATCTTGAATCGATTAGGAATGTACATTAGTTTTTCTTCATCATGAAGATGAATCCCATGAAGAAACATGCTATTATACATGAAATTCATAGATTTAAAATAATGGTCAAAGAAAGTTATACATGAAGACAACAATAAATGAAATATAAAGACCACATGACTTCACCCTTGCTCCACTGACAGACTACAAATGCCTAAGCTATGATGTGGATGTAAACAATCTGAACATTAATTTCATAAACCTGACAGTTGTAAACCACTACTACTTAGAAATGTTGTACAGATGATTCTAAATATCCACTTTAAAGCTAAAAGGTAGCAGTGTCCTGAAACTTCTCATACTTTACAAGCTGTAAGTCAAAATAGATTTCCTAGAATTATAAACATGCCAACAGGAAATGTTTTCAATTATTCTTGACAGAACTGTTGCATATGGAACAGAGCTAATATGATTGCTTATTCTGATTCAATTACAGATTCACATTATTTTGGCAATCTGGGAATAGTTTAGTAAGATTTAACCAAAAATTATCTTGGAAAATGAAAGCTTAACGTTTTCCTTAAAGAAAGAATAAATAACAGAGCAGAGTGGGAAGAGAAATGAAAGGCAGGGAGATTAGAACTGATGTGGAGAAGAAAGGAATATAGAACATTTTTATTTGCAAAATAAAATTATATCAGAGGATAACTGTGCTATGAAACTCCCTGCCTCAGGTTCTGCTTTGAAGTTGTTTGTGCAGCAAATAAGACTTTACTACTGGCTGAAAGTGAAGTCCCTCAGTCGTGTCTGACTCTTTGTGACCCAATGGACTATAACCTGCTAGGCTCCTCCATCTATGGGATTTTTCAGGCAAGAATACTGCAGTGGGTTGCCGTTTCCTTCTCCAGGGGATCTTCCTGACACAGGGATAAAACCCGGATCTCCCACACTGCAGGCAGACTCTTTACTGAAGTGACTTAGTACACACATCTGATCTGAGACACCACAGAGACTAATAATTTAATACAGAAAATTCATCTTATGAAATCTAATATATGTTTCTGAAGGAGGATTTGAACATACAAAGTTATATGAAAAATGAAAGTGTTCGTTGCTAAGTTGTCTGACTCTGTGACTCCACGGACTGTAGCCCACCAGGCTCCTCTGTCCATGGAATTCTCCAGGCAAGAATACTGAAGTGGGTTGCCATTCCCTTCTCCAGGACATACTCCTGATCCAGGGATCAAACTTGGGTCTTCAGTGTTGCAGGTGGACTTTTTACTGTTTGAGCCACCAAGGAAGCCCAAAGTTATATACACATAAAATGTAAACTATAACTGACAAAACAGACTTTAAATTGACACTCATTACTTGTGTTGTTTCTTTGAGCAAGATCTTACCTTTTTGAACCTCAAACTCCTTGTCTTTATATAGGAACTAATGCTAAAGTGACTATAAGAATTAAAAATTACAAAACATACATAGTACAAGTGATTTGCTCAATAAATGATAAAATTTGTAAAGTACTTAAACATCATAATAACCTGAGTAGTGACTAAGTTCAGCATTACTAATGAACCATATGAAAGTTGAGAAAAGTAGATGTAATTGGTTGAATGGCAACACCTGCCCCCAAATGTGGCCATGTTCTAAACCCCAAAACCTGTGAATGGGACCTTATTTGGAAAAAGGAACTTTGCATATGTAGTTAAATTAAGAGTTTTGAGATAAGAAAATCATCTTCAATTACCAGGGTGGCCCTAAATCTAGTGACAAGTGTCCTTATAAGAGACACACACATGTACACGCAGCTATATTCAAAATGAGTAACCAACAAGGACCTATTGTATAGCATATGGAACTCTACTCAATGTTATGTGCCAGCCTGGATGGGAGGAGGGTTTGGGGGGAAAAGGATAGATGTATATGTATGGCTGAGTACCTTCCCTCTTCACCTCAAACTACCAAATATTGTTAGTTGGCTATATTCCAATACAAAATAAAAAGTTTAAATTTTGAAAAAAAGAAGAAGAAGAGAAACACAGAGGAGAGACAAAAGAAGAGAAGGAGGTCATGTGACCGCTGAGGCAGACTTCAGAGTGACTCAGCCTCACGTCACTGAATGCCTAGGTCATCAGAAGCTGGAAGAGGCGAGGAATGCATTCATTCTCTTCTAAGAGCCTTCAGAGGCAGTGCAGCCCTCCCAACACTTTGACTTCAAACTTCTGGCCTCCAGAACTGCAAAAGAGTAAATTTCTCTTGTGTTAAGTCAACAAATTGTGGTAATGTGCTATGGCGGCCTGGGGAAATGGATATAGTAGAGATGATTTGTACTAAACTATCATAATACAACAGAAAAAAAGCCTTCTCATAGCCTTTTACTTGTTGGAGTCTCAATGAACAGAAACACACTGGATCTAGTTCATTCCAACTTGAAGTAGGTTATGTGGACCTGCAGTCACTATTTTAATAATCAGAGATTGACTAATAATCTCCAATTTCCTGCTAACTCAGCTACTAAAATGAAATAATGAAATCTAATTTAGTCATTCTATGTGAGGTTATTTAGAAAATGAGATGAGATATATATTTGAGGATACTTATTTTAAGCTAAAAAGTATTTTTTTCTTGCCAAAATAATCCAGTAGTGCTGTCATTTTTCAAGGCTATTGATCATTTACCTGCAATAACCGTATTTAGAAAAGCAATGAGCTCATTAGGGGAAACAAGGAATCCAATTTCATTAGGTATTAATGCTTTAGGGCACAATATTAGATTGTTTGGTATTCACACTCAGTCAAGGTACGTGAGAATAGTGGCTGTAATTAACTAAACTTCTGTGTTAATATAGCACTTACTGGAGACACTCTTAAAGGTGCCTTTGTGCACAAAAAACAAGGTTAAAAGACTGTAGGCTATTTATCACATTTAGGAAAGCCCTCCTTGCCTAAAATTGAGAGTCTTCACTTATCCTTCTGTTGTATAATGGCTTATTAAGAACCCTCTAAAAGGCACAAAGATAAGTGAAAGTGTTAGTCATTCAGTTGTATCTGACTCTGTGACCCCATGGACTGTAACCTGCAAGGCTCCTCTGTCCATGAAATTCTCCAGGCAAGAATATTGGAGTGGGTTGCTGTTCTCTTCTCCAGGGGCTCTTACCAACCCAGGGATCAACCCTGGGTCTCCTGCATTGCAGGTAGATTCTTTACTCTCTGAGGAAGGCAAGCAACTCTATAATTCTTAAAGTTTTAAGAAAAGGTTCTTGCAAAGCAGACTGATGCTTAAAATACTATGGTTAATATTTCTTAAAGGGCAAAACTGTGGTGTTGGAGAAGACTCTTAAGAGTCCCTTGGACTGCAAGGAGATCCAACCAGTCCGTTCTAAAGGAGATCAGTCCTGGGTATACTTTGGAAGGACTGATGCTAAAGCTGAAACTCCAGTACTTTGGCCACCTCATGCAAAGAGTTGACTCATTGGAAAAGACTCTGATGCTGGGAGGGATTGGGGGCAGGAGGAGAAGGGAATGACAGAGGATGAGATGGCAGGATGGCATCACCGACTCTATGGACATGAGTTTGAGTGAACTCCGGGAGTTGGTGATGGACAGGGAGGCCTGGTGTGCTGCAATTCATGGGGTCGCAAAGAGTCTGACATGACTGAGTGACTGGACTGAACTGAACTGAACCGAAAGGGCAAAAACAACATTAACTATAATTTTATCTCACAGTGTTGTCCAAAATGGACAATTCCAAATTTAAGCTTTGTCCTCTTAACATGTGATCCATATATTAATAGATAACATATAAAATAAAACTTCAGTAATTTTTATTTATATAAATTTTTATTTTTTTAACTATAAAAGTATGATAACACATTTACAGAAGACTTGGAAAATACAGAAAAGGTTACATGTAGTTCCACTATTTACTACCATTATCTTTTAAGTAGATAAATTAAGATTTTTAGTTGGAGTTTCAATATCAAATTCAAAAATTAACAGAATGAGTCTACAGAGAAGTAGAAGGATACAGTAGACCTGAAAAGCACTGTCAACCAATTCAACATAATTAAGATTTATACAATTTCCATGCAACAGTAGGATACAAACTTTATTCAAGTTCCCATAGACTGCAAGCTAGGAGACACTGGAACATATCTGAGGATGTAAAACAAGGTGCAAAAATTTCATGGTCTAAAGGCACTGAAATCATAACAGAGCCTGTTCTCTTATTACTGTGGAATTATGATATAAATCAATATCAGCAATACTTGAAAATAACCCACATATTTTCAAGTGTAGTGTGACATTTGCCAAGAGAGATCTTTGACTTAGCCATTGAAAGCCTCCATAAAGTTAAACTGATAAACAACATAGAGGGCAATTGCAAAAAGAAAGCATTTACTTTTCTGTAAATAATGTTTTCCCTGGTTTGTTTTTCACTTTTTAATTTTATTTTTAAAGGGTTTTTATTTTTATTATTTATTTATTTGGCTGTGACACATCTTCGATCTTTGTTAAAGCATGTGGGGTCTAGGTCCTTGGTCAAGGATCAAACCCATGACCTCTGTGTTAGGAGCGCAGAGCCTTATCCACGGGACCACTAGGGCAGTCTTGATACTTGATGAATTTTTATATCATTTCAATGAATATCTGTTGATCCTGAAGTGAGGAGAAGTCAGTTTACCCAAGGTGTGACAGTAAAAGTACAAGACACAAATATTAAGCCAGCATAAATTTCTTAATATGTATTATTTGCCAACAGTAAAACATAAAGATTTTATAAGAATACAGATTTCTGGCCAATCTGGCCACCAGGAATTCCTAGTTCCATGTAACAACAATTAGCAAGAACTGAGTGGTTCTTCAAATTTCTGCCTATCATTGAAACCTTGCCTCAAAAGTATGTCTTCTTCCATGAGATTCTCCCAGTCTCTCCAGCTGGAGTTAATGTCTTCTTGGATCCCACAGCAACCTGTCCATATTTCTATAGCATTTATAATGTTGCATTATCTTTTCATATGCATTTATGTGCATCAGTCTCCCAAGTCTGTCGTTCAGACTATGTTCATTCATTCAGTGTCTGTCCCATGTCAGTCAACCAGCTAATGCTGAGGATACAGCAATGACCAAGATAGGCATAGCAGCTTGCTTCAAGGAGCTTACAACCCCTGCTCCTCAGTGTATAATAGATGCTCAGTAGATGTTTACTGAGAGAAAATATTTGTCAATTTATTTTTAATCCATACACATTAACTCTCATTTCAAATTTGCCATGGAAAATGGTTACTGATACACTAGATGTACAATTGATGCTTAATATGTCCTTTCAGCTTGACTGGATAGAGTAGAATAGTCAAATCCAGGAGTCTAAGAACTATTACTGAGACTAGAAGTTTATGCTGATTGGATGTCAGCCTGGACCCTATCTACTCAATTGACTCTGGAAATTATTTACCATGGTGGTAAGGATGAACAGGATACCACATAGACAAGACTTAAGGAAACTAGATTGATAATCTCTCTTCCAGTTGAGTATGAAAGTCAAAGTGAAGTTGCTCAGTCATGTCTGACTCTTTGTAACCCCATGGACTGTAGCCTACCAGGCTCCTCTGTCCATGGGATTTTCCAGGCAATAGTACTGGAGTGGATTGCCATTTCCTTCTCCAGGGGATCTTCCCAACCCAGGGATCAAACCCAGGTCTCCTGCATTGTAGACAGACGCTTTACTGTCTGAGCCACCGGGGAAGTTGAGTAGATAATGGCAAAAATTAATTCCTTAATCCTGGGATTTCTTATTCTAAACTCCTTAGCAGTTTCCCATTAAGGCATCTCTGTCCTAGTCTTTGCCAGTTTCTCTTTTCTCATCACTCTGTGTTACAAGCAGCAACACACAATTTTGCCTACATTGTCTTTTTACTACAGTTTTGTGTGTGTGTCTTGTCTCTATATATTTTATACATCTTTTGAGAAGAGACAAACTTAAAATACTTTAATTTACATTTTTCATTTTTCATATGTAGTAATTATACACAGCAAGTTAGTAAATATTTATCCTTGGCTGACCACTATCAAACAAGATTTTTCTTTTTCACTATGCATTATGTTATAAATGCATATGCATTGGGATTTATGTGTAAATATAAAATATAATAAGAATAATGCACTAGCCAAAAGAAAACTGGGATAAGTCATGAAGATATGTTCTTTTAAAAACCACCATAAAATAGAAACATAGTTTCACACCACTTTGCCAACCTCATGCTAGTGTACTGCAGTTTTGAAGATGCAACTTACTGGTTTCCAGTACTTACTTGAATATATTTATTAAAATGCAAAAGTTTTAATAATACTATAGTAAACAACGTTTTCTAAAACATGAAATATTTTCACTTTGAACAAACATGGCTTTTGAATTTTTTTCTACTAGAGTTCTGAACTTTTAATTTTTATATTTTATTTTCTTTTTCTTACTATTCTAGGGCCTAAAAGAACACAAGACAGGTATTTATAAAGATGAGGAAGCAAGATTAAAATAAACATAATAAATGTCATCTTTCCCTTCTACTCCATTTACATACCATGAATTTATTTGCTAAAATACGTTCGGTTAACTCTGTTTACTTAGCTGTGAAGCACTGGCTAAAGGTATAAATGGCAAGAATGGGACAATGCAAACTTAGTAGGTAAAATATAATGTCTGTGGTCTTCATGATAATATTATCTAATTTACATATATGGACTATATAAGTATTTTCATTGTAATATTTATTGTTTAATTTAAGCCATATATTTAATCATTTTAGAATGTTTTCCTTATGAAAGTATGGTATCTTAATTTTGCAATATTTACTATCCAGTGACAGAGATCACAATTTATGTTGAGTGAATTATTATAAAATATTAATTTCCTTTTATATCTCTCCTTTTTTTCATTTCTTTCCGCCTTTGAAGCACCAGGAAGAAAGGCTATATTTTCTAGATGAGAATACTCTCTTCACTAATTTTATTATACATCTCAGGGGACTGGATCTTTATTGTTATCTGATTAAAAAGAGGAACCAGATCCACATATTGGAAAAATTTAAATTGCAACAAGATGAAAAGTCTTGCCTAAGAGATCTTTCTACAGAGATACTTCTTGTTCAATGTGAGATTTCCAAATAGTACTTCATATTTTATTTCATTTATTTATTCATTCTTTTAGTGAATGTGTCAAGTATCATAATAGGTACCCATTTGGTTTATATCAACAAATACCTCCTAAGTTCGCATTATTTAGAAGGAGGTGCTAAGAACTGTAGGAGACAATGAGGTGAAGTAAAGAGTATTTGTAGCCTCGAATGTCTGCTGAAGGAATTGGAAATCAGTTAGAAAGTACAACTAGTATAGAAATAATGAGTATATGCTAGTTATAATAATTTAAATATTTACTTTATATCTGAAAGAATTGTAGCATCATTAATGCTTGTCTTATTTCTGAAAATTGTCTTATGTCTGAAAGAATTGTAGCATCATTAATGCAAATGGAAATCCCAGGGGAAATCTGGTTATGAAGATAAAATGAATCCAAACATGGATTACCTTTCGTTTGAGGTAATAAAATTTTAATCATAGCATTACTTGGTATATGGCAGATCTTCTCAGTAAATAACTAAGAAAAGTTGAACTGAAAAATGAAAAAAAAAAAACTTGTGAAAACATTTTTTATTTTTGATAATTGAGAGACCAATAACTTTGTAGAGAAGCTACTTTTCAATTTCACATGGATAACAGTTAGAACTGGACATGGAACAACAGACTGGTTCCAAATAGGAAAAGGAGTATGTCAAAGCTGTATATTCTCACCCTGCTTATTTAACTTACATGCAGAGTACATCATGAGAAACGCTGGACTGGAAGAAATACAAGCTGGAATCAAGATTGCCAGGAGAAATATCAATACCTCAGATATGCAGATGACACCACCCTTATGGAAGAAAGTGAAGAGGAACTAAAAAGTCTCTTGATGAAAGTGAAAGAGGAGAATGAAAAAGTTGGCTTAAAGCTCAACATTCAGAAAATGAATATCATGGCATCCGGTCCCATCACTCCATGGGAAATAGATGGAGAAACAGTGGAAACAGTGTCAGACTTTATTTTGGGGGGCTCTAAAATCAGTGCAGATGGTGACTGCAGCCATGAAATTAAAGGACACTTACTCCTTGGAAGGAAAGTTATGACCAACCTAGATAGCATATTCAAAAGCAGAGACGTTACTTTGCTGACTAAGATCTGTCTAGTCAAGGCTATGGTTTCTCCTGTGGTCATGTATGGATATGAGTTGGATTGTGAAGAAGGCTGAGTGCCGAAGAATTGATGCTTTTGAACTGTGGTGTTGGAGAAGACTCTTGAGGGTCCCTTGGACTGCAAGGAGATCCAACCAGTCCATTCTGAAGGAGATCAGCTCTGGGATTTCTTTGGAAGGAATGATGCTAAAGCTGAAACTCCAGTACTTTGGCCACCTCATGCGAAGAGTTGACTCATTGGAAAAGACTCTGATGCTGGGAGGGATTGGGGGCAGAAGGAGAAGGGATGACAGAGGATGAGATGGCTGGATGGCATCACTGACTCAATGGACAGGAGTCTGAGTGAACTCCAGGAGTTGGTGATGGACAGGGAGGCCTGGCGTGCTGTGATTCATGGGGTTGCAGAGTCGGACATGACTGAGTGACTGAACTGAACTGAACTGATGGATAACGAAGAATTACACATAACATAATAACATATTAATAATATTATTAATTCACAATTTATTTTCTTTTAAAATGCATTTAATAGAATACTTATGCTATTTTGTCTTTATTCTCTGCCTTATTCTCCTAGTTAGACAAAAAGGGAACAATCATAAAAACTAAAATGGAAAAACCAACAGCTCAGAGAAATAAACAGAATTTATCCAAGAGAATCAATAGAGAAAATAGGAACAAAACTTAAATCTCATATTTTTCCCTCCAGTGAACATTCTACAAAATGTCATCTCCTCCTCCAGAACAAAAACAAAGCAATAAACTGCAGATAGATGATAATATATCTAACATTTATTGACTGATTCATATTTGCCTGGTACTGTGGTAAATACTTTAGATACATAGGCTCATTTAACCCTCACAAGACACTTATGATGTGCATATCATTATTCTTCCTTTATAGGAGAGGAAATGTGGTTTTACAAAAACTTAAACATTTGTCTAAATTCACACAGTTATTGCCTGGCAGGTTGAGATTTCATCTCTGGTCCTTCTAACATCAGGTTCAACCTGTAAACATCCACACTACAAAGCATGACCTCTCTGGCCCTCACAAGATGTTGTGCAACAATCTAAGTGAAAAAGAAATGGCATGGTGTAGGAACACTTCTGCTTAATAACTTTTGCATAAAGATTAATCTTCCTCCATTTAAGCTCTAGGTGAATGATTCCATCCTTCCTTCCATTGCCCCAAAACAGGAAAGTGGATTTCAAATTTTACTTCTCCTTGTGCATCAGCCTTGCAATCAATTATCAATCCCACCAATTCAAGTTCTTTAGCTTCCCGTATCTTCACAACTTTTAATGCTTGGTGCCACCCTAGTTTAGATTATCAATGTTGTTCTCCTGTTCTATGGCAAAAGCTTCCTAATTGGTCTCCCTGTAATTCATTTTACCTTTTCTAGTCCTTACATTAGCCAGAATGATGAATTTTTCTAAAACACACATATATGTTTGCTTAGAGTGAACCACTTTTGTCTATGATATAAGATCTATGGTAGTGGTTTAGATCAGTCGTGTCTGACTCTTGCAACCCCGTGGACTGTAGCCTGCCAGCCTCCTCTGTCCATGGGATTTCCCAAGCAAGAATACTGGAAAGGGTTGCCATTTCCTTCTCCAGGGGATCTTCCTAACCCAGAAATCAAACCTGGGTTTCCTGCATTGCAGGTGGATTCTTTACCAACTGAGATAAAGAAAAGCCTCATATAAGAATTATATTTTACATGAACAGAAATCCCTTGATGATCCAGTACCTATATTCTTTCCTTACACTGGAAACTCTTTCCATGCTGAAATATGTCCAAAGCCATTAACATACAGCATTCTCATACGTAGATCCCTGCCTATATCATATCCTGTGCTTGCAATACTCTCTTCTTTTTCTGGCCCTTTCACCTGTTCCTCTAGTCTGGATTGGATACTTCTGGGTAGCCTTCATTGATTATTCATGATTGAGTGAGCTGGCCACTCAGAAGTACCTGTAATCACAGCATTCTCTGGCCATAGCATACTGTGTCTATCAGCTCACCTTTCTGTCTCTCCCAATACCCTGGGAGAAATGTAAGGAAGATCCAAGACTCTCCTCTTTCATAATGTGTACCCACTATAGTATCAGGTAGACAATAGGTATCAAAGAGCATTTGTGGAATGATAGATGATAGAAAAGAAAAACTGGAAGCACAAATAGAGGGGATAAAGAGACAAAGTAGAAGAGTAGGGGAGGAAAAAAGAAGAAGAAAAGGGGAGTAGAGCATAAAAGATTTTTTAAAAGAGAGGAAAAAAGAGAAGGGGAGAATGAAATGAGAGGAGGAAGAAAGAGAAAGAAAGGAGGGAGGGAGGAAGACTAGAAAGGAGAAAAAAATAAGGATGGAAGGAGAGTGGGAAACAAGAAGAAAGAACATATGAAGCTACAGAAAAAGGAAGACTATTAACATTAGATTTCCTAGAGGAAATTTCTGGGGAGGCCGTAGATGCCATTGGTCCTCCTGTGTTGGCTGGCCATCTCTCTGAAAGACATAGTCATGTCTCTAGACAGAGTTATAGCCAAGGAGTTCTGATGTTGAAGAATATAAGACTAAAAAGGACCTTAAAACAACTGAATTCGACATCATGTTCATAATTGAGGAAACTGGGCCAAAGACACGAGCTGTGACTTGCTCAGTAGAAGACAGTTAAGATGCAAACACAGGCTACAATAATCTCAAAACCCAAGTTCTTGTCACACTGCAGTGTTTCCAGGACACATGTGACCCAAGAATGAAGGAGGAGCAGCATTATGGCTCAGGACCCCTGCTGCCTGACTTGGGGCTGTGCGCGACACAATCCCATGTGTTTTTATTTATTTATTTTTTATATTGGAGTACTGTTGATTAACAGTGTTATGCTGGTTTCAGGAATATAGCACAGTGATTCAGTTATACATACACATGCATCTATTCTTTTTCTTAACTCAAAGAACTTTTCTCTTCAGGGCAGGTGTAAATAAGACAAAATACTATTTTGTTGCATTTTGAGCATTCTATAGTAAGGCAAAGGGGTATTTGAGCTTTATCTGCCTCCTGCTCCCTGTTACTCACGTTTGTTCTGTATTTTTGCTATTTGTCCTCTCTCGGAAGACCTCTGCTGCCATTTCTACTTTTTGAAATCCTTTGCATCTTTTTGAGGCTTTGTTCAATGGCTTTTACTCCCTAAGGCTTGCTTCAATGTCCCTGACAGGCAATAATCACCTATCTTCTTTGTTCCCTTGGTACTTAATTTCTTTCTCAATATGAGTTGGCCTCTGCCCTTTATTATAGTTTCATGGTATCTTTTTTCCTAAGTGTATACTCATGAAAGGCAGGACCTGCTCTTGTTTTATCTTTGCCTCCTCTAGTAGCATTAGCAGAGTACCTTTTACATGCATACATTTCATGTTTGTTATGTTATCCTGAACTATAGAATCCATTTTCCCACTTTGATGTCTTCATCACAATAAAAGATTAACAAAGTTAAAAATTCATTATATCCCTTTTTGTTCAAATTTTCTAAAGCTATGCTTTTTTTTTTTTAAAGCACTTTTATTGTGTCAACTTCTTTTTTTCCAATAGTTGTTTAAAGTGAGTTGTTAATATGGACCAATTATATATGTATCTATATCCATGAGAAGGAAGCAAAGAGGGAGAACAGTATAATTGTGTCAGTGAGTATCATATCTTGACATTTATGGAAAATATTATGACTTTACATGTTGCCAAATGAAGGAGCAATTATTATGAGAGATCCACAAAATACTGACAAATAAAGAGACTGTTGGAGAGAAATTTTAAAGGTTCTTATAATGGGAAGTATTCTTGGGGAGTGTTTATTATGATACATTTCAGGTACAGGATATATGAAAAAAGCTAGAAACTACTAACTATAGTCCAAAGTTTGCAAGGATTTACTGGAGGTGAGTAAACTGGACTGCTCATTGCATTCATTTTCACTAGAAGTGTTCTTGCACAGAATAGATGGCAAATTGTTTGTATGTACTGAGATGAAATCAAGGAGACACTTTAAGTGCTAGGACTTCCAATCTATCTCAGCAAGGTCTGACCCTTTTAAATTTTTTATTTCTTATCAAGTGAAGTTAGCAGTTCCATCAGCTTAAGGGGAAAGATTTTCAAGTTGATTTAGAAAATAGTTTAAGAATGTTTTTAGATGTGATTTTGCATATTTTTTAAAAAAGTAATTTTAAGTGTGCTCAAGTCCAGCATATTTTTGTATTCATCACCTAGTACTGACAGTCCATATTCTAGCAAGCTAATGGTAGCAGAATGTTTCTATCTGCACTTTCTGAGTACTGTTGAAAGGACAGTTTTTTATTTCAGTCACCAGTTATGGGCATGGTCAGATAATGCACCCTGGACTAACATATAACAGACATCCTTTATAATATCTCAATTCTATTACAATTTTCAGAAATATAATTTTCAAGTGCTAGCTAAAGAAATACTTAAAACTCTATTGGCTTTGAAGTGCCATGTAGGAGTCAGAGGAAATTTAAAAGAAAGAAAAAAAATAAAACAGAAATACACAGAAAAACAGAAAGATTAATACTTTCCATCTGAAACTCCAACATGAGAGTTTAACAAATAAAATTAGTAGAAAAATATAAAAACTTGCCCTCGGGTATCTTTCTTAAACTTCATAAAGTTACAGCATTTGTTAGAGTAAATTGTTCTCTTCAGGATGTACACAGGAGAACATAGTGGGTTGCTATATATTCTTTATGAGTTCCTGATACAGTTTCTTTTTCTTACCTACACTTTTTGAGGCCTCGCTAATGAATAGTTGCTGATTCTGAAGAATTTATTTTTACCTCTTTCAGATTCTTATAGCCACTGAAAAAAATTCTAAATTTCAAAATTACTTCATTCAGAACTTCTCTAGTGACAGCAATAAAATTTTCAGATATGAACCGCTCACTCATCTCTTGGATTCCCAAGAGCAACTCATTTTTAAAAGAGGATTTCTTGAATCCATATCTGTCCCCTGCACTTTGGGACACACTGGAAAGATTTGGTTTCACACGGAATTTTTTATCTTATTTAGAAACTCCTTAAAAGGACATTTTTCCATTACATAGTAATTGGGTAGGTTTTATATGACTTGAGTTTAATCACTTGATCAACTTTTAGGTGTTCATTTCTTAAGAAAGTCTATCACATTACCCTTAATGCTATATTCAAGATTAGCAAATTTCTATTTGTGAGGAAGGATGTTACTGGAATGTTATTCAATTGGGTATACACAGCAGTGGAAGAGGTGTTTCTGGAAAGCTTATATAATTATGCTTGTATGAGTTTATCTTTATGAAAAAAGGGGGATTATCCAGTTACCTCATCTGTAAAATGGGATAACAATACTTACCCCATAGATGAGCTGTGTGAATTAAATAAGTTAATAATGTAAAGACTTAGTACGTAGCAAGTAAGGAATAAGTTTATCTACTTTGGCTAGTACTATGATCACTAGTCCTAGAATGTAGTGTGACAGAGGGCTTAGAGAAAAGTTGGACGGACTTGGGTCAGTAAAAGAATCTATTGACTTCTTACCTCCAGGGAGTCATCTGCATTCACCATCCAACAGTCTGTCCAGGTGGCCACAACCAAGAACCCAGTGGAGAAAAACGCAAAGAAGCAGGCAACATACTGAAGAAGATCCCTCATCTTAGCGAGCAGACTGTCTGGAAAGGACACATGGGAAGCTGCCAGCCCTGGGCCCCGTCTTCTGTGCTTCTGGTTCCTGGGGATGTTGAAAATACTGCTCTTTTCCTTTTCCTTGCTCCCCGCTGCAGGTGTCTTAACAAACAGGCTGTAACCCACAGAGGGGTCTTGGAGGTCATTATCTGCAGCAACCAGCCTCCAATCAGAAGCCAGGTCAGTGAAAGGACTGAGTGTGTTTTGGGTGGGGGAGAAAAAGAGCCCTGTTCATGGTTTCTGCCCAGACCGTGGGCTAATGGGAGATGATGGTCACAAGAAGCACGCGCCGGCGTCAAGATGGAGAGAAGGAAGAAGGGTTATACCCCATGCTGACGTGTGTAAACTGATCTTTCTCAGGCCCTCCAGGGAAAGTGAGCTATTCTCCTCCTCCCCTCAGTAAGGGGGCTATACGGTTGACCAAGCGCTATTTTAATATTAGGACTATTTTAATATTTGCTAACTACCTAAGACTAGTGAAACTATGCCAACAAGGGCTTGCTCAAGGGAGTTTGCATTCCAAAGTGCTGGGCAGAACAGCCCATAAAGGGTTCCCAAGCACCTGGGCCCCAGGTAGAGCCATGGCTCCTAACCTTTTGACATCATTCAGCGGGAAAGAGTATGCATTTTAATCCAGACAGCTCAGGGTATAAATCCTTGTTCTGAAGTTTATAGGCTGAAGGCGCTTGGGCTCCAGTTTCTGTAAAATGAGGATATTAATACAAGCAGACATCATGACGTGCTTGGGAAAATAAAGCAATATTGTGTCTGTAAATCATTTAGAAGAGTGTCAGACAAAATATCTAAATGGTAAATATTAACATAACCAAGAATTCCCTATATGATTACTTTTTCCCCATGAACCAATGTTTGAAAAGATGCCTGAAAAAGAAACTGTGGGGGCTAGAATAAAAGAACTTATTTTAAGTGTGCAATATAGCATGGGCAACTTGAATTTCATAGCCTTATTGAGTATAAATGCTCAAAGAAGCAAAGGGAATGCGTTCAGTATGTCTGACTCTTTGTGACGCCATGGACTGTAACCTGCCAGGTTCGTCTATCCATGGGAATTTTCCAGGCAAGAATACAGGTGTGAGTACTCACTCCCTTCTCCAGCGGATCTTCAAGACACCCAGGGATCGAAACTGGGTCTCCCGCAGAGTTGTAGGCAGATTCTTTACCGTCTGAGTCCTAGGAAAGCTGGTAAATATGCCATAACCAGTGGTATTTTTAAAATACTTAAAAGAACATTCAATCATCCTCAGACAGATCTTTCTACACTAAAATACAGATTTGTAAATGAACATTTAAAACAATTTATGTGGTTCTTAATGCAAGGGAAGGAAGGAGAAAGACAGGGAGAGACCGAGAGAAAGAGAAAGAGAAACAAGAGAAAAGGATTAGAAACAGGTCATTACTCTGGGAAGAATCAGCTACCGAGATAGTTATTTTAGTGACAGCTGAGGAAGGGGTTACTTTTTTCCACTTAATGATTCAGTTATAATATTTAGGGTAAAAGGCTAAAATCAGTATTGATAAAACATCCTTCAAGTATATATTAAAATAATATACGTTTGTAACTAAAGTTTCTTGTTTTCTAACTTTAATTGATTTGTGTTCAAAAGTAGAGAATGGAAATATAAATGTGAGAGCTTTTGCAAAGCCATATGTGGAATATAACTCTATTTATTGCCATAAACAAGGCTATGTGTATGTGTACATATATATGTATACATACATATATGTCAGTAGTTGTCATTAGTTGGTGCATTACAGATTCTTTTAATTTTATTTACTTTATTTGTCTTAATAATTGGAGAAAAGAATACTTATTTTTAAAGTGCTCACTCAAAGAATGGAATTTCCTATAGTGTAAGGCAGCTACAACACACACATGCTGCTTCGTGAGTCATAAGTGAGTCTGTCCCTGTGCCCTAAAATCTAAAATGCTCATGCTCTGTTGATCTGGGCAAGGAAACCAATTCCAGAAGCACATGCCCGTTACAGGAAAAGTCCCGGACTTGGCTGCTAGCTTGCCACCCAGGGACTTTTCACAATGTACTTTTCCTGCTAACAATGCACCCCAAGGCAATGGTTCTTAAACTTGAGTACACACTGGAATCTCCAAAGCCACTTGTTATAAATGCAGACCTCTGAGCTCCAGCCTCAGAGATTTGGATTGGGGAAATTTGGAATGAAAGCCAAGAGTTCACATTTTGTAAATGTTTTATACAAAATTCTGATTCTGGCCAGGCAACCATGCTTAGAAGGATTAAGAAGAGAGGAAAAAACAGCATTAAAACCAGCATGGTACTTTACAGAGTCATATACTATAGTTCCACGGACAGAGGAGCCTGGAAGGTCACAGTCCTCGGGGTTGCAGGACTGAGTGACTAACACTTTCACACTATATTATAGCTCATAGAAAAAGCTAGAGGGATACCAGAATCACATCGTTGGTACCAACTCTTCCTTAACTACTGCTGTATTAGGTCCCAAATTCAAATATCAGAACTGAATAGAGAAGATGAAATGAAAAAAAAAGAACTGAGCGCCATGCATGCACTATGTATGCAAACATATACATGTACACACACACACACACACACACACATATATATGGAAATCAGAGATTCTTTCACAAGAAAAATGTAGGCTGTACCTTATTTCATTCCCCAAGTTGTACCGGATGTTGTATGTAGTTAAGGATTGGGCGACTACTAATATTACCATAGAATTATTCCTGAATCAAAGTATAGTACTTTTAGAGGGTAACATAGGACAAGCATGTTTAAAGGTTAATTTCTATGGGTGAGTCCATCATATGACAGGAGATCCAAGAAAGGAGAGCCATGC
The DNA here is from genome assembly GCF_014754425.2 of Oryx dammah. Lineage (NCBI taxonomy): Eukaryota > Metazoa > Chordata > Mammalia > Artiodactyla > Bovidae > Oryx > Oryx dammah. Next base: position 79,777,412 of record NW_024070186.1, on the reverse strand, counting down.
GGACTAAGCAATGAGTAAGAAGGATATCACAGGTGTGGTCTGAGTGCACCTCAAAGAAGACAGATGTGCTGGGAGCCATGAGGACGGAAGTGCAGGTGCAGAATGAACCATTCATAAGTACAGAAAACAAACTGATGGCTAGCAGAGGGCATAGCAGAGGGGAAGGGGCTAAATAGGAGCTTGGGATTAACATATACACACTCCTATATATAAAGTAAGTAAACAACAAGGACCTACTATATAGCACAGGAAACTATATTCAGTATCTTATAATAGGTATGATGGAAAAGAATCTGAAAAAAGGATATACAAAATATGTGCTAAGTTGCTTCAGACATGTCCAACTCTTTGCGACCCCATGGACTGTAGCCCCCTGGGCTCTTCTGTCCATGGGATTCTCCAGGCAAAAATACTGGAGTGGATTGCCATGACCTTCTTCAGGGGATCTTCCCTACCTAGGGATCAAACGTGTATCTCTTTATGTCTCCTGCACTGGCAGGCAAGTTCTTTACCACCTGGGAAGCCCCGTGTGTGTGTGTGTGTGTGTGTGTGTGTGTGTGTGTGTGAAGTGTGAAAGTGTTAGTCACTCAGTCATGTCCGACTCTTTGCAACCCTGTGGACTGTAGCCTGCCAGGCTGCTCTGTCTATGGAATTCTCCAGGTTGTACTCAGAGTTGGCTGAATGGAACATTTAACTGCCTCTTGTGTTCCAGGTTTTGGGCCACTCACCGGGCCACTCACTGCAGCTTCTCAAGGACAGGGATGAGGGCAAGAATACTGGAGTGGGTTACTACTCACTTCCCAACCCAGGGATCAAACCCAGGTCTCCGGCAATGCAGGGAGTTTCTTTGCCTTGAAACTAACACAACATTGTAAATTAATTACACTTCAATAAGACAAAAACAAAAGCAAAAAACCATTCGTGAGTCTGTATAATTAAATCCATTCTTCATTCTCCCCATGCTCTAGATTCTAATACTTAGCTTTATCAACTCAATCCTAGGTTAGGTCCATTCCATTCAGCACACATACAGCCTACTCCGAGCAGTACTGTGCTAGATCCTGGAGACAGAGAAAATAGAGTACGGAAGCCCTGGTTCCTATCCTTGAGAAGGTGCAGTGAGTGGCCCGAAACCTGGCACACGAGAGGAAGTGAAGAGTTCCGTTCAGCCAACTGAGTGACAGTACCGCTTCCAAGTGTAATACGGAGGCGCATTGGTTAGAAACATGCAGGGGTTTCCCAGTGTAGTATAAACACGAAGGACAGTCAGCACTCTGCAAGGGACCCAGCAGTGTCTACAAAATATTTTCAAACCCATGGTCTCATCTAAGCTCCATGAAGACAGTTTTGTTTTGTTGACCAATCTACCCTCAAGTGCTTAAAAGTCTGTCCCTCCCCACCCCATAGCAAGTTCTTAGCAACTAGATGATACATTCTATTTACTTCTCACAGCTCTCACATTTGACAGAAGAGATAGGAATAGTAGACTTGGTCCTTCAGAATCAACCCGCATTCCTCAGGATAAATACTGGGCCAACAAGCGTGGCTCCATTACACTTGCGGCTCCATAGCTGTTCATTCCTCAGGATCCCTAAGACGTTGTGGTTGATTCATAAGCACCATGTTCCCACTGGCCCAGCATTTGAATGACTCCTGGTTGAAGATTTAGAGCCACCTGGTGATGAACTGATCAGTGCCCTCAGCCTAGCACCCTGACTCCGCATCTCAGCTCAGATGGAAATCTTGCAATTGTTCCTTTGGCCTGCAGGTGGAAGCAGCTCTGCGTTTTCAGTTGGGAAAAACAGCAAGTTGTTTTTGTGCTCTCGTTTGTTAGTGTCACACACTGTTCCTTCTATGTTCATTATATGTTCTTAGGAAAAATAAGCTGATTTATACCACATCTTATGAATACTCTTTTCACTATTTTTAATTGCCCAATGCTCACTGGAAAAATGTACATAATAAAATCAGTTGCTGCTGTCAAACACCATACTGCCTACATCTAACGGCAAAATAAATCCATGGTAAAAGAGTTTGGTCCTCAGAGTCAGCAGACTCAAGTTCAGGCTAAGCCACTTAACATACGTGAGCTCATGGGCACACTATTTGTTACTGAATTAATAGCTGGCTCAATAAAATGAAAATGACAAATTCTGTCTAAGTTGACTATGAAAAATAAATAACATTTGTAAAGGTCTCCAGACAGGGCCTGAAACATAATAATAAACTATAGCTACTATTTACTTACATTACAATCTTGCTCTTCTTCGGATGTGCCATATATATGGATATGCATGTGTGTACAGGTATGTATCTGTGTATTCCTATGCATATCTATGTACGTACACATAGATGTAATACATACATAGATAGATATATAGGGAGGTAAAACAACTTAGTGAACTGAACACAGAGGACACAAAAGGTGTAATCATGAAGCAATCTCATTTTTCTCTCCTACAGTCCTTTCAAATACATTCATTTTGAGCCAATTCTTCGCCTGCCTCTTGGATGAAATCTAGGGTAAGTCCCATGATATTGCTGTCATTATTGGGTAATATAAATTCTAGCAGTCATTTCAAGGCACAGCATCATTCTAGTTATATAAACATCTGTACTCTGCACAATGGCCAAACCTTTTGCAGCCAATCCTCCTTCGTGCAGTCCTCATAGCAATGTGCCTACCACAGTCTCCACCCTTTAGGTTTCTTGGACCCAAAGATGGACAGCAGTCCACTAAGTATCTCCAGGTTCAGGGAACAAACACCAGGCTCTCAGTGTAGATGAGTTGAAATTCCTTTCTCTGGGTTTAAACTAAGGTGCAAGAACTCTCCTCCTTGAAGGCAGGGAAGTGGGACTCAATACATATCAAGAAGTTTCTGAAAATCTCTCCTAATAACCAATTTCTTTTCTTGGAGATAACTGTCTTTTTTTGTATGTGTGTGGCGAGATTGAGAAGGGTAAAAGGGTGGAGATGGTTAGCCCACTAAGAGTTGCAAAACTGGTTCAAAGACAACTCTTTTGCAACTCCTGCATGGGGTCCCTCATCTCATTTTGGAATGTGGTATTTACTGTCTAGTGACTTCAGTCGAAACTGGGACTAAAACAGTTCCAATTGAAAAACCTAGTACACAGGCTTTCTTTGTGTTAAACTGAAACTCCGGTGTTCATATTAGCTAGACTCCATCTGGATTTACTGTGTTTGCTCATGAGTCTGCTCATGAGTCTCATTTAAGATGGACCTAAGCCCACCTAGAAGAGAAGGTTCCAGTTAGTGAAGTAAGTGAGGAGATTGACAACCATCTTATATTAATTAAAACTGAAGGAAGTTAGGAAGAAGAGGATATTTAAAATCTTAATAAAGGGGAGAGCAAACATGATGGTCGGTTTTAAATAGTAGAAGGGTTGTCAAATGGGAAATGAATAATAATCTTTTCAGGAGGCTTCAGAGAACATAACAAAATATTGTAAATGCACAGAAAGGAAGAGCTATGCTCAATTCAGGAAGAATTGCCAACAATCAGAACTGATTAAAAAGAAAGTGGTCTGGTCTGATGGGTTCCTTAATACTGGAGATGTTCAAACAGAAAGGATTACCATTGGCAAAGGTTCCTGTGTCAGTTCATGGTGGGATAATTGAACTCTGATTTGGAGAATGCTTGGAGAGCATGGGGTCCTATAAAATTTGTATTCCTTATTTATCTCTTACCTTACATAGAATATGAGACCTTCTTAAGCCAAACCTCAGAGATGACTCAGTGAATCATTCATCAATAACCACACCTCAAATTCAGCAGCCACGCATATATCATTATTCATTCCGTAACTTATTTCCCCTTGAAAACCAAAATTTTCATTATGGTACAGTACGATTAAGATATCAATGGTGCTTTGGGTGAACCACAACGTAATAAACCCAGTGTCAAATGGTAGTGTATTACTCCCTATGGGTTAACTGGTAGCTCAGGAAGCCATCCTAACAGGAAACTTTTCTCCTGAATGGCTTGTATCCTTCCACATATATCCTTATTTTCATTATTAACGTGGTTTTAAATAAATATATCAAAATCAGTTATCTTACAATTTGAACATCTTTTAATTGACTCAAGCATGTTCAACTATTACAATTTTTTTCTCATCATTTTGTACTTCCTTCTTATTTTCTTTCCACATATTTAAGCATTCACCTATGAATCACTTTCACCTCTTTTTTTAAATTACAAAGCCTATATTAATGATGAATATATTTACAGTGAAAGGTCACTGTATACTTAGTCCACATTGAGTAGGAAAACACGGAGACTGTAGGCGATGCCCTTATATACTGTTGAGTTGTGTCCTTATCATTGTCCTTGTGCTCAGCTTTATAATCCAGTTGTCTTAAGTGATGTATTCTTAGCTCATTTGGAATGAAAATTGCACAAAGCCCTTATCTAAGATAGTAGATGGCAAATTTGGGGTTTCATTCAATATACTGGTGAGAGATGATATCAGTGATAAGAATAACATTATCAAGGGTCTAGAGGCAGAAGGACAAAGTATAAGATGAAAAATCACTGAGTGCTCTGCTATGCCCAGAGTTATGCGTATGTTTAGGACAGTAGAGGAAAAGAGAGCTGGAGTGGCAGCATCACAGAAGATCCTCAATCCTAGGTTAAGGAGCATAGATCAACATACAATTTATTGACAGCCACTGAAGGTTTTAGACAAGGGGGCAAGAGTGGTCAAATAGTAGGCAGGTCAGGTAGCATCTCTTTTTACTACTATCTATAAAATTAATTCCTATCTGCCCTAATCTTTAGCCTTTAAACCAGAGTGATCTACCAGGTGTGAAGAAACTAATAAAAACAAGTTCTAGTCAATTAATTATATTTTAGAAAACTATTTTGGGTCCTCCCTCTTCACTCTGTCTCTAGCACTTTGCCCCACATCATCCTGTACTCCTGCCCTGTCTTCCTGGATTCAAAGTCTTTGGAGTTTATCTGTCATTGAAATCCCACCATGGACCTTTCAGACGTAGAAGCTGACTGTATTCCCTAGCTCTTGGTGCTCCCTAGGACACAGCTCATGCCCACCCTCCTTGCCAATCTGAATAACCTCCATTGTATTCTACACAGCTCTGGCCCCAGGGACCCTACCTTGTATCAGTTAATCTGCAGACTTATTTCCCTCTGTCCACAGAGGGAAGGTACCTCCAGGCCTTTGTCGTCTCTCTGATTCTTTGGCAGTGAGCTAAAATTCTACTAATTTAGAAATAAATTTGCAGTCCTACATTTTTTAATCTTCATAATTTTTCCAACAGTATTTTCACGGTCATAATTTGATCAGGAAAACCAGAGAGAGTGAGAAGAAAACAGAAACTCAAAGGTCTTGATTGCTCAGGGGAGAGGAGGTAAGGTTGGGTCACTCTGCCACTCCCTCTCTGTATCCTAAGCGAAGTTCCATGTAGGTGACTATTGCCAGAACCACAAATATCCTCTCCTTTCCTGAATTATACCTTTGTTCATACTGCTTTGTCATCAGGAATGACCCCTACTAAAATCCAAAATCTAGTTATCTCAAATTTACATATCCTTCAAGATATCTTTTTCATAAAACCTGTTATCAATAATGCTGGATGAAATTATCTTTCTACTATTTCCTCTATACATCTTTTGATAGTTAACTTTCTCTACCAAAATGATTGAGCCATAGAGTAACCAGACATTCGGTAAAAATATCCAAATGTGAGGGTGTTTCGGGTGAGATTAACATTTAAATCAGTGCATTAAATCAAGCAGATTTATGTTAGACATGGGGCTAACATGAGTGGGCCTTTATTAATCCACTGAAGGCCTGAGTAGAACAAGAAAGGCTGGCCATCCCACCAAAAAGAGAGAATTCTTCCTGCCAGACTGCGATAGAATTGGAATATTGGCTTTCCTCATCTGTTAGACTTGACTGAAGCTAAACTTGGGTCTAGAGACTTCCAACAGTAAAATGAAAAATATATCAGTGGCTTTCCTGGTTTTCAGAGCTTTGGACATTGGACCTAGGATTTTCCAGGGTCTCCAGCTTGCCTACTTATCAAGCAGATCTTGGAATTTGACTTGCTCACCTCCAAAATCCAGTGTGTGTGTGTGTGTGTGTGTGTGTGTTAGTGGAGGTGACGGAATTTCAGTTGAGCTATTTCAAATCCTAAAAGATGATGCTGTGAAAGTGCTGCACTCATTATGCCAACAAATTTGGAAAACTCAGCAGTGGCCACAGGACTGGAAAAGGTCAGTTTTCATTCCAATCCCAAAGAAAGGCAATGCCAAAGAATGCTCAAACTACTGCACAATTACACTCATCTCACACACTAGTAAAGAAATGCTCAAAATTCTCCAAGCAAGGCTTCAGCAATATGTGAACCGTGAACTTCCAAATGTTCAAGCTGGTTTTAGAAAAGGCAGAGGAACCAGAGATCAAATTGCCAACATCCACTGGATCATGGAAAAAGCAAGAGAGTTCAAGAAAAACATCTGTTTCTGTTTATTGACTATGCCAAAGCCTCTGACTGTGTGGATCACAATAAACTGTGGAAAATTCTGAAAGAGATGGGAATACCAGACCACTTGACCTGCCTCTTGAGAAACCTGTATGCAGGTCAGGAAGCAACAGTTAGAACTGGACATGGAACAACAGACTGGCTCCAAATAGGAAAAGGAGTACGCCAAGGCTGTATATTGTCACCTTGCTTATTTAACTTATATGCAGAGTACATCATGAGAAACGCTGGGCTGGACGAAGCACAAGCTGGAATCAAGATTGCCAGAAGAAATATCAATAACCTCAGACATGCAGATGACACCACCCTTATGGCAGAAAGTGAAGAGGAGCTAAAAAGCCTCTTGATGAAAGTGAAAGAGGAGAGTGAAAAAGTTGGCTTAAAGCTCAACATTCAGAAAATGAAGATCATGTCATCCGGTCCCATCACTTCATGGGAAATAGATGGGGAAACAGTAGAAACAGTGTCAGGCTTTATTTTTGGGGGCTCCAAAATCACTGCAGATGGTGACTGCAGCCATGAAATTAAAAGACGCTTACTCCTTGGAAGAAAAGTTTTGACCAACCTAGATAGCATATTCAAAAGCAGAGACATTACTTTGCCGACTAAGGTCCGTCTAGTCAAGGCTATGGTTTTTCCTGTGGTCATGTATGGATGTGAGAGTTGGACTGTGAAGAAGGCTGAGCACCGAAGAGTTGATGCTTTTGAACTGTGGTGTTGGAGAAGACTCTTGAGAGTCCCTTGGACTGCAAGGAGATCCAACCAGTCCATTCTAAAGGAGACCAGCCCTGGGTGTTCATTGGAAGGACTGATGCTAAAGCTGAAGCTCCAGTACTTTGGCCACCTCATGCAAAGAGTTGACTCATTGGAAAAGTCTCTGATGTTGGGAGGGATTGGGGGCAGGAGGAGAAGGGGATGACAGAGGATGAGATGGCTGGATGGCATCACTGACTCGATGGACGTGAGTCTGAGTGAACTCCGGGAGATGGTGATGGACAGGGAGGCCTGATGTGCTGCGATTCATGGAATCACAAAGAGTTGGACATGACTGAGTGACTGAACTGAAACTCCAGGAGCTGGTGATGGACAGGGAGGCCTGGCGTGTTGCGATTCATAGGTCACAAAGAGTCGGACATGACTGAGCGACTGAATTGAACTGAACTGAAGAAGATTATATATCACTCCTCTTTGCTCACTCAATCCTTCTCAATAGAGTTTCATTCTAGACATTATGCAATTTTTTCTTAACCTCTAGTCACTTCTGTCTCTGAACATATGTTTGTGCTATTTCTTCTGGATGGAATGCTTTTTATTTTTCTGGCCATTTATTATAACCCTAATAAAGCTGAAATTCCAATACTTTGGCCACCTGATGCGAAGAGCTGACTCATTTGAAAAGACCCTGATGCTGGGAAAGATTGAGGGTGGGAGGAGAAGGGGACAACAGAGGATGAGATAGTTGGATGGCATCGCTGACTCAATGGATTATGTGTTTGTGTAAACTCTGGGAGTTGGTGATGGACAGGGAAGCCTGGCATGCTGTGGTTCATGGGATCACAAAGAGTCAGACACGATTGAGCGACTGAACTGAACTGAATATTCAATCAAGGGATGAATATTAACTTTACAAAGCCTGATGTGATATTTTTAGCTCACTCTCCTCTGTCTGATATGTAATCAATAACCACATAGTTTGCTGCTGCTGCTAAGTCACTTCAGTCGTGTCCGACTCTGTACGACCCCATAGACGGCAGCCCACCAGGCTCCCCCATCCCTGGAATTCTCCAGGCAAGAACACTGGAGTGGGTTGCCAGTTTAGCATGCCATTATTTCAAGGTTTCTATATATTAGCTTAATGTCTCCAGATGATGCTTAACAAACACACACAAAAAATTACCATGTAGAAAATGCCAGGCACACATTAAGTACTTCATATTCAAATGTTAATAAAGCACCATTCATGAAGTTTGTAATTGTTTGGGAGAAGAGATAGATAGATACATAAATATAGAAAGGAAGACCAATCCTTTGTTGAAATATCTGTTTTTGAAAAATGTTTTAGGAGTATAAATGATGGAGTGATTGGTATCTCTAGGCAATTACAAAATGCTTCATGAAAGAGAAGATGGCTGATTTGGTTCTAAAATGATGATAATTCATTAAACATAAAAGAAAGGAGCAGACAAATTAAACATCCTGAAAAAAAAGAGGGAGGGTGAATGTGCATCACATTATTGAGAAATGAGTTTTTGGCAAGCATCAATAAGCAAACAGGAATCCTTGATTTTTTTGTTGTTTGTTTTTTGTTTTTGCCTGTGTTTTAAATGTCCCACAATATCCAATGCAATGATGGCATCATTGTAGAAGCACACTTGCTGGGGACGTTTATCTGTTTATTTAAGAATTTATGCCCCCTTGGAAATAGGAACTGTATTGACTAGCTTTATTAAATGCTAGGTTTCAATAAATACATGTTGAATGAAAAAATGAATTAGTTGCATGTGTCAGACATCATGTTAGTTTTAAGACAAAATCTCAAGTATATTTCTTTACCTATGCCTCAAATTAGCAAAAAGGTCTATATACCAGTGCTTAAAGAATTAATGAAAAAACTGTATCAACATTCCTAATTTTAGTCATATTTAATTGAAGTTTTTAGATATTTTCATTTATATTATTTCATTTTGTATTAAAGACACAATTGGAGAGGCATCATATCACCATTTTACAGATGAGGAACGTAAGGGCTATTTGATTAGTGACTTATCCAACTTGATAGAGCTAGAAAGTGGCAGAATCAGAGTTAGGATCCAAGAGCATCAAAGTGGAACATAGGCAAGCATCCAGTGGAAACTATAAGAGTCAATGGAGATGAGTCAGGGAAATGGAAGTCCTCCCGAGGACAACAGGCCTACTCAAATCTGGCAAGTGTTCAGGGACAATCCCACTCTATCTATCACCTGTCCAACATCCTGACTCCTTAATCCTCAAGCACGAGTCAGATGTAAGATCCATCGTAACCACAGCTGAATAGGCAAGAATCACGACCTGGCAGTCACGGTATTTGTATGATCATACTGGTACAATGAAAGCTCTCTACTGAAACTATGAAGCAAGGCATTTTACTCATTTGAATTTATCAGTGACATAGTTTCAACCAATCTGCCCTCAGGGAGGCAGTGACATCACTCATGAAGGATGGGCAGTTCTGATGTACTTTATGTCCTGTTTTATGCACATGTATAAATGCTGTGAAGGTCTACCCTCCTTCAGAAAAATCTTCTCCTCCCACTCTTGTCTCTTCTCTCTCTTGTCTCCCAAACCTATCCACTGAGATCTTCTTCCATCTTCCAGGATCTTCTCAAATGTTCTCATCGTTTGAGTGTATTGTGAGGCTCATTTGTATGTAATCTCTCTTTAAATCAATATTAATTAGCTCTTAGCTTGTAAAACACTTATTGGGGACTTATTATATGCTATGGACTAAGCTGGTTGATTTTTGAGTGTTATGTTTTTACATTCTCCCAACAAGTGCAAGAGGTAGTTCTATTATACATTTATGGATAAAGAAACATGATTAGAATGAGAACCTCATCCTCTTATCACCTACAGTATTGCACAGACATCTTGCTCATAGAAAGTGCTTAAGAATTTAATTTTATTGGATTGTTTTGTGATCAGAGATCACTAATTAGAATACACATATTTTAGCATATTGGGATTCCTTTGTGGCTCAGAGGGTAAAAAGTCTGCCCACAGTGCAGGAGACCTGAGTTCAATTCCTGGGTTGGGAAAATCCCCTGGAGAAGAAAATGGCAACCCACTCCAGTACTCTTGCCTGGAAAATCCCATGGATGGAGGAGCCTGGCAGGTTACAGTTCATAGGGTCAGAAAGAGTCGAACATGACCGAGTGACTTCACTTTCACTTAGCATATCATGATTATTAATTACATATGTAGATACAAACTAATAACGATAATTTACTTGCATATCTAAGGAGGCTTTAAACAGAATAGCAAAACATTGGTATTAGGTGTGATTTTATTTACTTAACCATGGACCAACTGAAGTCTGCTTAGCTAAACTGACACACAGAGATGAAACTAACTAAAAGTGATAAAGCCCAAAGGGGAGCCCAAGAATGGAAATTCTTATGACAGAAGATCAATCATGTGACTCCTCCATTTTAGCGAAATGTTTAACTACAAAATTCAAACACTAGTGGAAAAAAAAAGCTTTCAGAATCAAATACATTAGCAGTAATTCCTTGTGCCTCCTCTACCACATTGCTCTCCACTACCCTTTTGAAGATTCTCATCACTCTGTGGATAAAATACAAATTGTTTAGAATGGCATGCAAGAGCTCTCTCAATTTGACGCTTCTCTGCTTCTCTAGGTTCACCTGTTATGACTTCTTACGTGCAGGCATGTTCTTTTGAACCAATAACTATACTATCTCTCCAAGATCTGGAAAATGCTCTTCCCTCTACCTGGAAGATCCTTGCACTTCCCCTCTCCTCACCACTTAACTAATTCCCTCTGCCTCCTTCTAGACTCAGGTTTCATTATTTCATAGCTGGTTGACTCCAAAACTTTGCTTGTCTGAATCACCTGCATAGTTGTTACCAAAAAGCAGACACCCAGAGAGATTGTGATTTATAGGAATCATAATTTCTTAAAATATCTCCTGGAGTTTCTGGGAAATCACTGTCATAGATAACTTGCCTTTTAATCTCTCCTCCATACCAGGTCAAGAGTTCCTTATCAGCAAAGACATTCCTTCCACCTCTCTGATGCCAGCTAGCATTAGACCAGTAATAAGCACTGGAGGAATAAATGAATAAAAGAAGTTGGCAAATCATCCATTTCTTTGCTTAAATTGTTTTCTCTGCCTACACATAAGCATATATATGCTTTCATTTTCTGATAACCTTTTGAGATCCTCTTGGTTAATCTTTTCCTGCTGTATAATACTATGGCAGATATTTTTCTTTTTCTCTTGTAACACTTTATGTGGTTTAGTCGCTAAGTTGTGTCCAACTCTTGCGACCCCATGAACTGTAGCCCACCAGGCTCCACTGTCCATGGAATTTGCCAGGCAAGAATGCTGGAGTAGGTTGCCATTTCCTTCTCCAGGGAATCTTCCCGACCCAGGAATTGGACCCCGGTCTCCTGCACTGCAAGCAGATTCTTTGCTGACTGAGCTATTAGGGAAGCCCTGTAACACTTTTTAACCTGACTTATATTTATGTATTTGTGTATCTCTCCCACTGAGTTCTGAGCCCTCAATGTTAGAGACTAAGTCTTTTTCAATTTGGGGATCAGTTTACCCTACCTATACTTTTTGAATTAAACCAAAATTTTATTTAATTCTCTAACCTTTCACATTCCTAAAATAAATAAAAGCCTTATGACTGCATAACATATAACAGGCAGAAATATATCCAATAAACTTAAAGTTAATCTCACATGCAGAGCTTTGATTCCTACATTTTATGAGGACCACACTCATATCAATATGTAAGATACACACACACACACACACACATACACATACATATATATATCCACACACACATCTCCAACAGGAAGAGAGATGAGGTTTCAGACCTTTGGAGTAGAACGTAATCAGTGCAGGGAGACAAATTCTTAGTAATAAGTAAATCTGTAATAGATGATTTCAGTAAAATTTATTCTGAAGGCAATGATGTGGATTAGTTTGCAAACTGTGCCTCAATCAGCCAAACTTAATGTCTCCTCAGTTCCAAACTATGTCAAGCCGGACCTGTCAGTAAAAACAATAAGTGAGAATAGCTGTGAGACTTGATGAAGTGAAGGGTTTACTGCTCCAGAAGTGAAAACCTGAAACAAAATACTGAGACAACAGAGACATAAATTTGTAACTAGGTAACCAATCAGGGATTTTGTAAAAGGAAGAGCTAATCTTAAGCAAGAGTGAATAATGAACAAGGTTTAGAGAACAAACATAACCAGAAGAAGGTAACATTTAAGTTGAAAAAGGTGAATCGACTAAAACTAGAAAACATATGAGGCACTTGTTTTCAGATTAACTCACAAATACCTTGTTAGGTAGAGAGTAGATGCTTGAAGGGGATCAACTAAATGCTGAATAAAGAGATAAATAATTAATGAATGCATGAAAGATCATTTGGCTCAATTAATGTCCATAATTTTAAGTAGCACCATTACACTCTGTTCTTTTCTGTCATCCTCTTTAAATAGAAAAGTCTAAATCTCTTAAATGTAAATGGGCCACAGCACAAAACAAACTGGATTTGTCCTTTATAAGCCACATTCATATCTGAAGCATTCTCTCTTCCTTGCTTCTTGTGGGTCTCCCTTTCCTGAGCTCCTGCATGGCCAAGGGTTTTTTCCAGTATGACCTAACTCAGATATCTAATGAGGCTATACTCATAATCCTGACATTCCAAAGAATGCAGGGGTTGAAACAAAATTAAATGCGAAGTCTTCAAAACAGAATGACACAGCCTAAATCCCCTTAGTCAGTTAACATTTGCAAAAATGCTGTCAGTTAAGTTTTCAAGCAAACACCATTTATTTGACCTTAGAGAATCATACGTGAAAGGAAAAGGTATGACTACTTACCATTTACCTTAAAGTGTGTTTCACTGAACTGAAGTTTGAACACTCATTCTGAATATATAAAAATGATAGGGGGAGGCACAGGAAGGAGAAAAACAGAAATAGAGTAATTCACAATAACACACAAGAGGTCTTTGAAAGTTTTGTAAACATACACCCCTTTTAATAAAGAAACATGGCTTAGATATAAATCTGTAATGCCACTTAAACTTATTTAACTGTTCCCTATTCTGCTACTTTTAATCTGAAGATACCACATACAATGTTAACTCTCATTAATCTTTGGTTATATTCTTATTAAAAATGCTTAAATTATAGCAAATCTAGTATTAAAATGCAGCATATAGTGTGTATAAACTTTTAAAAATATTCTTTTAGGTATTGTAGCCTTCAGTCTTTTAAAAAAGACAACAGTAAAAAAACTCTTTTCTAACTCTTTTCTGGTATTGCTGAATTTTTTAAAAATAGTGTCAACTGAAAAATGAAGTCTAACAAGTGATGTACCTAGATCTAGGTAGAAAAGTTGGTGTCTAGATATGGGTGAGAGCTCAAGAATCTTACATGCTGACCTCCACATGCTGCACATGTTATGTTCAACCACGAGAGGATTTTTTTTTCAAATAGATGGCCAACAGCGAGTCCAGTTTAGTTGATTCCCCATCCTTGGGAAGTTTCTCCTTAACAAAAGTGGAAGAAAAGGGGAGTCAGGAGTTCCTTAATAAGTAAGATAAGATTTTTTAATTGCAGGGTATCTATGTATATGGATTTCTTAGATCCCTAACCAAAGTATGAAAACAATACTCTGATTGCCTAATATTTATAAAAGTATGGGTGTATTCTGAACTGTCTTATATTTTCTTTGTCACTGATTGGTTCTGAAGAACTAGTCATAGATTTTCTACGTCATTGACCTGTTCTGAGAAATTTATTCATAAAGAAAAAAATGTTGCCTGAGCATTGTGTGAGTTATTGAATAACAAACAGATGACTAAGAGAATGTTTTCTAAGAGCTCACAATCTACTTTGAACATAATAGCATTACTTGGGGCAATGTACACTAAATACCATGAGTTACAGCTATATTTGATACTTATATACTCCTCGTACTTAAGAAGTTTCAAAACAGAAGAGTCTCTTAAGACTTCCGTTAAAAACATAGCTAAAAGTCAAAGTTTCTCTACTCAAGCTTGCCAAGCAGACTAGGAATCACGGAACATATTTCTTTTTCATAAATGAGTCACTCCTGAAAATACAACATGTTCTTTGCCTGTATGGTTTATGGAATCATTAATAAAGTGTTTCTGTTGTCATAGGTATGAAGTAAGAATTTGCTAGCTAATAGTCTCAGTGACACCCTTGAGATGGAGCTAAGTTATGAATGAGGAACAGGGAGCAAAGCGAATCACTCAATGGACAAGGCTCTGGGGGACTCAAGTTTCAGCACCAATTCAGATGTATATTCATTATTTTACATTATTTCATTACCTTCAGGCTCATTTTCAAAGGAAGGAGAGGAAAGGAAGGGAGTTCTCAGCTACATAAAAGTCTCATTTTAAATTTAATTTCCTAAGCCAGACAAGGGAACAGAGAGAGTCGGGCGGGTGATGTCAGGGACTGTAGGCAGACAAAACAAAAGGGCTGCATTTTGAGAAATGGACAGATATTCAGCATATACAATAATGAATGAGAGGCAGACAGAAATACCAGAGGTGAGCAGTCAAAGGCTAATGCCAATAGTTAGGGAATAGAATCCTGAGAAGCATGCTCTGGCAAGCATCATATCCACAGACCAGAAACAAGTCAGCTACATTTGGAAGACCTTAATACCTAAGGCTGGCCTTTGCCAAATCCCAAGCCTTCGTCGTGTTTCTAATTAAGAAAAGGAATAGAGAGACTTCCCTGGTGGTCCAGCGGTTAAGACTTCACCTTCCAATGAAGAGGGTGGGGGTATGATTCCTGGTTGGGAAGCTAAGATCCCACACACTTCTTGGCCAAAAAACCAAAACATAAACAACAGAGGAAGTATTGTAATAAATTCAATAGAAACATTAAAAATGGTCCACATTAAAAAAAAATCTTTTAAGAAAAGTTTTAAAAAAAAAGGAATAGAGAGTAATTTGCATGTAATTGTTAGGTGTCAAAGGTCATGATATGTCCTTTCACAAATGTAAGCTCTTTAATTCCACTTGCTTTTGAGGAAACTGAGGTTCAGAGAATGTTACCAGCTGGCCCAAGGTTCAGGGAACATGAAAGAGCTGGATATCCATTCTGAAAAGATATGGTGATATGCCCTTTTGTTGAAAAGTAAACTCTGTTTCTTTTTGTAATGTTTCCCTGGTGGCTCCGACCATAAAGAATCTGCCTGCAATGCGGGAGACCTGGGTTCAATCCCTGGGTCAGGAAGATCCCCTGGAGAAGGAAATGGCAACCCACTCCAGTACTCTTGCCTGGAAAGTCCCATGGACAGAGGAGCTTGGTAGGCTACAGTCCATGGAACAGCAAAGAATTGGACCCGACTGAGTGACTTCACTCAGTTCTTTAGGTTGGGGAGAGGGCATGGAAGCAACTTCAAATGCTGTCACAATTAAAATCTAACAATAATCAGACTTCAAGTATACTAAGTCCTGCCAAGGTGTGAGCTAAGTAGGAAATGAGGAAGGCTGGGAAGAATTGAGGAGGCCTAGGACCCAGAGATGAGACATGCTTTACGTTACAGTAAGTGCTCAGGGCCAGACGATGCCCTCAGAGATAACAAGGGAAACAGCTCGGAAGGCATAAGACAGAAAAATAAATCATGTTGGCCATGGACAAGGAGCAGTTTAGTAGGCTCCACTGTCAGAGTCTGGGGTCTAGAAACATGCAGAACCAAGAAGAATGGCAGAAGGTGTGAGGGCGGATGTCTGGGTCTCAGGTTTAGGAGTGGGCAAAATCCCTGCTGCCAGTTGACCTGGGCAGGATAATCCAGGGTTCTATCCATTAATTAGGGGCTTCCCTGACGGCTCAGCAGTAAAGAATCTGCCTGCCATGCAGGAGGTGCAGGATATGTGGGTTCGATCTCTGGGTCAGGAAGATCCCTTGCAGTAGGAAATGGCAACCCATTCCAGTATGCTCGAAAAATCCCATGAACAGAGGAGCCTGGTGGGCTATGGTCCATGAGGTCACAGAGAATCAGACAGGACTAAGCACACATGCATGCATCCAGTAATTCAAATCAATAATTTATTTTGTATGTACTGACTTCAAACTCTTGTTCTAGCCTGTGATAATCGGAGTGAACAAAGCAGACAAAAACGCCCACCTTCATAGAACTTACCTTCCACTGGAAGAAAGAAAGTAGCAAGTAATTCAAGTCCCAAGGAACAAAGCAAGAATGTAATTAGAAGAGCAGGCTTATTGGGCAAACTGAGAACATCAGAGAGCCTGAGTCTATTCTCTTAGCCTGAAATATTATCCTAAGACTTAAAAGGCTTCTTCCTGTTAGGAACATGTGCTGCACTGTGCCTAGTCACTCAGTCATGTATGACTCTTTGCAACCCCATAGACTGTAGCCCACCAAGCTCCTCTGTCTCTTGGATTCTCCAGGCAAGAATACTGGAGTGGGTTGCCATGCCCTTCTCCTCCGGGGGATCTTCCCAACTCAGGAATCGAACCCAGGTCTGCCACAGATTCTTTACCAGGCAAGTCACCAAGGAAGCCAAAGAATACTGGAGTGGGTGGCCTATCCCTTCTCCAGGGGATCTTTCTGACCCAGGAATTAAACCGGGATCTCCTGCATTGCAGATGGATTCTTTACCAGCTGGGCTACCAGGGAAGCCATACTTGGTCTTAAATCCTAGAATGATATTGAACCTATAAAGTGTAGAGTTTGGAGGGGTAGAACAGCAGGAAAGTCTTTACTGGTGTCAGAGTGTATATTTTAAAAATTATTATGAATAATCTAGTCAGCATATTAAAGAGCAGAGGTATCACTTTGTCAACAAAAGTCTATATAGTCAAAGCTATAATTTTTCCAGTTGTCAAGTACACATGTGAGAATTGAACCATAAAAAAGCTAAGCACCAAAGAATTGATACTTTTGAATAGTGGTACTGGAGAAGACTCTTGAGAATCCCTTGGACTGCAAGGAGGTCAAGCCAACCAATCCTAAAAATCATAACTGGATTTTCATTGGAAGGACTGATGCTGAAGCTGAAGCTCCAATACTTTAGCCAACTGATAAAAAGAGCTGACTCATTGGAAAAGACCTAGATGTTGGAAAGATTGAAGGCAAAAGGAGAAGGGGGTGGCAGAAGATGAGATGGTTAGATAGCATCACCAACTCAATGCACATGAGTTTGAGCAAACCACAGGAGACAGTAAAGGACAGGGGAGCCTGGAGTGCTACGGTCCATGGGGTTGCAAAGAGCCGGACACAACTTAGTGACTGAACAACAACAACAAAAAACATTGTGAATAATGTAACCCTCACACACATATGACCTATTCATATCTACCTGGTTAAAGTTCAGTGGTCATAGAACATCCATAGACACACTAGAAATTTAGGCAGGTTGCACATTACACAACTAGTTCATCATTCAGATCATAGTCCATGTGAATTACATCCTTACAGATATGCAGCTCACATCTTGAACGGCCATATACAGCAGTCTTAAACTTTTCTAAGAGATAATTAAGTTCTTTTTTATAATTTTTTTAGATTCCACATATAAATGTATCATTTGTTGTTTGTCTTTCTCAGTCTGAACATATTTATAAAACAGAATAAGACTCACAGATATAGAAAACAAGGTTACCAAAGGGAAAAGATGAGAAGGGGTAAATTGGGAATTTAGGATTAGCAGACACAAACTATGACATGTAAAACAGATAAAAAGAAGGTCCTACTTTATAGCATAGGGAATTATACTTAATATCTTATAATAAGATATAATAAAAACTAAAAATTGAAAAGTAGTCTGCTAAAAATAAAGCATAAATTGAGGAAATTTCATATTTCTTCTGTCTTTATGCAATTGAAAGGAGGAACTTTCAAATTAAATAAAAATACTTGAAGAAGCAAAATTTGACTTTTCACATGTTTTTAAAAGAAAAAAAGTCCACATCTTTTAAACAAACCTTAAAGATTCATAAACTAGCAGAGCTAGAACACCTCTAACAGACATGGGAAATGAAAAGAGACTCTTCCAACATTATAGAAGTGCAAGTGACAGCCCCAGATTCAGAAACCAGATTTCTGAAGGCCTGTTTGGTCCTCTGTCCACTATGTTACCATGACCTTCATACAGAGAATGTCACCATTTAGGGTGAAAGATTCAGCACGCCATCTCTATGCTTCAGGTTTTCTCAGAATATAAAAGTTGTCTTGAAACTTTGTGCTAATTCTGACTCAGTTCACAGAAGCTTCACAGGTTTCACTTACCCACACCTACTTTTATTTGAGCAAGGAAAATAGTATTAGTACTTCCCTCTAGCAAGTCTTGACAAAGCCAAAGCTGGTTTAGTCATTTTTTCATCCATTCTGTCATAAGATTTTGTTTATCATAAGGAGGGTGAGTCACTGTTTTTCCTAAAGGTAGAAGAAATAAATAACAGAATGATTTTTATTACATTGAACTCAGTAAACAAATTAACATATTTATATTCTTTTGACATGGAAAGATATTCAAGATATATTTTAAATGACAAAAAGCCAATTAATAAATAGTAAAGGCTCATTTTTGTAAAGTAAATATACAGTCTTGTTTAAAAAAGGCTAGGATAATTTACTCCAAAATTGAAACAGCCAGGAGTACTCTTTTAGTATAAAACTATCGAGGTCCATCACTCTTGACACCAATGGTAAAATTTCATTCTTTTTATGGTTGGACTGGGTTTTGAAAAGACAGAGAAACCTGAGATCAAACTCCCAACATTTGCTGGATAAGGAGTTCCAGAAAAACATCTACTTCTGCTTCACTGACTACATCAAAACCTTTGACTCTGTGGACCACAACAAACTGTGGAAAATACTTAAAGAGATGGGAATATCAGACCACTTTACCTACCTCCTGAGAAATCTGTATGCAGGTCAAGGAGCAACAGTTAGAACTGGACATGGAACAATAGACTGGTTGCAAATCGGGAAAGGAGTAGGTCAAGGCTGTGTATTGTCACCCTGCTTATTTAACTTATATGCAGAGTATATCATGCAAAATTCTGAGCTGGATGAAGCACAAGCTGGAATCAAGATCACCGGGAGAAATATCAGTAACCTCAGATACATAGATGATACCACTCTTATGGCAGAAAGTGAAGAACTAAAGAGCCTCTTGATGAAAGTGAAAGATGAGAGTGAAAAAGTTGGTTTAAAACTCAAAATTAAAAAAAAAAACAAAAAACTAAGATCATGGCATCCGATCCCACAACTTCATGGAAAATAGATGAAGAAACAATGGAAACAATGAGCGACTTTATTTTCTTGGGCTTCAAAATCATTGCAGATAGTGACCACAGCCATGAAATTAAAAGATGCTTACTCCTAGGAAAAAAAGCTATGACCAACCTAGACAGCATATTAAAAGCAGAAACATTACTTTGCCAACAAAGTCAAAGCTATGGTTTTGCAAATCTAAACTTTGCCGTCTAGTCAAAGCTATGGTTTTTCCAGTAGTCATGTATGGATATGGGAGTTAGACTATAGAGAAAGTTGAGCGCCAACGAATTGATACTTTTGAACTGTGGTGTTGGAGAAGACTCTTGAGAGTCCCTTGGACTGCAAGGAGATCCAACCAGTCCATCCTAAAGGAAATCAGTCCTGAATTTTCACTGGAAGGACTGATGCTGAAGTTGAAACTCCTATACTTTGGTCACCTGATGCGAAGAGTTGACTCATTGGAAAAGACCCAGGTTCTGGGAAAGACTGAAGGTAAGAGAAGAAGGGGACGACAGAGGATGAGATGGTTGGATGGAATCACCAAGTCGATGGACATGAGTTTGTGTAAGCTCCAGGAGTTGGTGATGGACAGGGAAGTCTAGTGTGCTGCAGTCCATGGGGTCGCAAAGAGTTGGACATGACTGAGTGACTGTACTGAACAGATACTGGGAGATAGTGAAGGACAGAGAAGCCTGGTATGCTGCAGTCCTTGGGCTCGCAATGAGTTGGACATGACCTGGCCACTGAACAGCAAATATTCAAAACACACACACACATATACATATAAATACAATTGTGCCTGCAGATGAGACTGCATCCCTGACCAATCCTGAATCAGAACCATCCAACTAAGCTGACTCAATGTTCCTGATCCATGGACACAAAAGTTTACTGTTTTAAGCTGCTTAAGTTCAGTTCTCACTCATATCTGACTCTTTGTGACCCCCATGGGCTGCAGCATGCCAGACATCCCTGTCCATCACCAGCTCCTGGAGGTTGCTCAAACTCAGGTCCATAGAGTCAGTGATGCCATCCAATCATCTCATCTTCTGCTGCCCCCTTTTCTTCCTGCCTTCAATCTTTCCCAGCATCAGGGTCTTTTCTAATGAGTCAGCTCTTTGCATCAGGTGGCCAGTTTTGGAGTTGCAGCTTCAGCATCAGTCCTGCCAATGAATATTCAGGATTGATTTCTTTTAGGATTGGTTTGTTTGATCTCCTTACAGTCCAAGGGACTCTCAAGAGTCTTCTCTAACACCACAGTATGAAAGCATCAAGTTCTTTGACACTCAGCTTTCTTTGTGGTCCAACTCTCACATCCACACATGACTACTGGAAAAACCATAGCTTTGGCTAGATGGACCTTTGTCGGCAGAGTAATGTTGCTGCTTTTTAATATGCTGCCTTTATTGGTCATAGCTTTTCTTCCAAGGAGCAAGTGTCTTAATTTCATGGCTGCAGTCACCAAATGCAGTGATTTTCGAGCCCAAGAAAATAAAGTCTCTCACTGTTTCCATTGTTTCCCCATCTATTTGCCATGAAGTGATGGGACCTGATGCCGTGATCTTAGTTTTTTGAATATTGAGTTTTAAGCTGCTTAATTTGAGAATAATTTGTTACAAAACATTAGATACCTAATGCAATATTTTAAGCTAATCTAATCTGTGAAGTTCATTCTTCTGCCATAGTGATAGAATTAGAAGTGGGAACTGATCTAAGTTGGTGTATTCAGGGTGATTTTCAGAACTCCTAGTGGGGATTCCAGTACATGGAGAGTCTCCTATGTCCCAGATGGTAAAATATGCAGGTGTAAATGTTGGAGCAATTCTGTCAGGATGAGAAATCCACCTGGAGGACAAAGCTGTCATTCTTAAGAAGGTAGAACAGAAAGAATCATGGAGAGGTACACAGAACCATAATTTTTTTTAAAAAAAAGCTTGCATTTAGCTCTATATCTTTTCATTTATGCAAGCCAACAAAACCCTTTTGTTGTTTAAACTGATTTGGGATTTCTGTCAACTTGATAACAAAAAAAGAAAAAAATTTCAGTGTATACACAGGCAAAGACCAGACTATGTCTCTAAACCTTAACAAGCATCTTCGCTTATAACTTATTATTACAGCACAAAGAGTAGTCTTGTAAAACATCCTGAGTCTCTGGATCTCAAACATCTGGTCAGAGGGTTTGAAAACCCGATTAGCTCACCTTTCCCTTCCTCTGGATTAGGCTGTCTTGAGGCTTGCTTCTTGACAGAAGAATTCCTTTCAATAAAACACGTTGTTCACCCCCATTTAAGCTGTGTTCTGAGTAGAAAATCTTGCTTCCGTATCCCACTGTCTAATTCAGACAGCATGTCCTGATCATAACTTCCTTTGAGGGGCCAAGTCTGAAGTCAGGTCTATTGTACAGGTCCATTCACCCTGACAATCCCTTTTCTTTTCTCTGTGGTGATTGCCACTAAAGTTCCAGGTCCAGTATATCTTTTCACTGGCTCACTCACACACACACACACACACACACACACATACACACACACACACATATATATATTTCCAGTTTTATTGAGATACAAATGACATACAGCTCTCTATAAATTTTACGTATAGTGTAATGATCCGACTTTCATACATTATGAAACACTTACAAAGTCTGGAAATCTGCTTCCACTCCACTATTTTTGGCAGGCTCTAGTTCTGATCACTTCAGGTCTTCATGATATGAGCCTATCCATTGGCTTCCTAGTGTCGTCAAGACACAGCAGCTGACTCCCTACAGATGAATGGTCAAGGAGAGAAAAAGAGACAGTGCTTTCAAGAAAGAAACGGCAACCATTTTTATAACCTAATCTCAAAAGTACCATCAATTCTGCCAAATTTTACCAGTCACACAGACCTGTAAAAAGTAAGAGGAAACTACACAGGATATAAATACCAGGAGCAAGGAGAAAATTGGGGGCTTATTGGAGTCTGGCTACCACAGTCATAATCAGCACTCTGTAGCCAGGAGCAGAATCAGCTTCTATAACACCATGCAGGAATCTAAGATAATTAAATCTCACTGTGTTCCCATGAAACTCTAATTCTAATGGATTGTAAATTCCACAATAAACTGGTGTCTGTGAACAGAAGGGTTCAAGCAACAAAATTAGCATGTTTCTTTCGGGATATTAAAATTCTTTTTAAACAAAACATTCTGTAGGCCCTGTTTTCTATGAAATTCTCTTTGGCAAAACTTAATTGGACATTTGGAGAACATTTTCACTTTGATTTCCCCTTTAATCCTAAAATATTATATACTCCTTGATTAGTCAACAAGTGTGACTTGAATGTTCTCAGTGGAGAAATTCACACCAGAATAGTAGTTTTGAGTCTCTAGTTCACATGCCAAGTTTCACTATTTGATAGGTTTCAGCTGATGTGTGAGTAAATTCTTAAAGGAAGATAATTTATGCCTATAATTTAAAACCCTAGGCATCATCAATTTTCCAAAAGGTCACAGGATGGAAAGATTGTTGCATGGAAGTAATAATGATATATATTATCTTGCTTTCTATCCCACTCTAAGTTTCACTATGCACTTTTATAGCCATTGTCAAATACAAACATTTGTAGTTATCAGGACAGAATGTATTACCCCATCATAAAACAAAGAAGAAAAGGAACTTTTCTTTCAAAATGAAAAATTCATCTTCCTACTCAAAAGGAAGCAGGATATGAAAGATAGTCTTCACTTAAATAAGAAGATTAAAAAATAACTCAGGATTTCAAATCTTGTGTTGAACATTTTGTATGTTTTCATTTATCTTGTTCCTTGAACACTCCCACATCCTGCCCTAGAGCAATTTTAAGGTTTTTGCAATCCTCAAACATTCTTATTTTTAGAGGCCCCAGCTCATGTCATATCAAATATAATGGAAGCTGTGTTTGTTGCCCAAACCTTCTTGAAAAATAAAGCATTCATTCCCTTAAGCTTCTGGGAGTGCTGGACACTGGTGAATCATAGCTAACTAATCCCCTCTTTTAGTATTTCTCTCAGTTATAGGGAACTCCTAACCAAACACATACTCCTTCCAGGGAAGCAGCTCACATCTTGGGATGTAGGGAAACAAATTAATGGGCCCTTTCCCTAGTTTGGGACAATCCAGGCATCCAAAGTCAAGAGTTCCCTATTGGATTAGCCAAATCCTTGCTGCAACTACATCACAGTTCAACTTCTCCCTCTGTCCAATCTTCTCTCCTCACCGCTTACAGAGATGTTCCAGTGAGTATTTCTTAGTAAACTGATTTCTAGTCTCCATCTTGGAACCATTGTTCGTGGGGAACTTAAGACTGTTAGTATTCAGAATGGGACTAAGACAGATTTTTGACAACGGGACTTTAGAAGCCAGATTGCCTACTGATGGAGTAAGTATAGTCTTTGGTATACTACATTAGTGAAATGGTTAAAACTTTGACCGGTGATTAATTTGGATGCCATAACACTGGAATGGAATACCCTGATGGTACAATTTATCATACATTTGGAGAAAGACAACTAAAAGCCAAAGGTCATTATTTATTTAAATGATCCACTTAAAGTATAAAGCAGCTGCAATATATAAAGAGATTCTTATCTCTTATAGCTGGAAGTTTGATACAGTAAGAGCAATCCAGTACTCAAGAGCTCCAAAGAGTGAACTGCTGACTAGTGAGTGTTCTATGCCAAGATCAGGGCCCTCATTGGGATGGAGTATGAGCCTTAGACTTGAAATGGAAATAACTAAGTTGGTGTACTTGAAAAACTCAACTCTCCAACCTGAATTCTCTGGACCTGTAAGAGTAGCCACTCCTCCAAGTTAAAAGCCAAGTTTACCCCTATTTAAGAACTATGTAGAGATCTTTGGCTTGCAAAGCAACATATACCCTCTCTACATTTGAATATTATCAAGGTTTCTCCTCTAGACCAATAATGCCAACATAGTTTGGTTGGGAAGAACTGGGTCTCAAAAGAGAGGAATGAGAAACAATGCTGAAAAAAATAGCTAGATTTACCCAAAGTACAATGACGGGAGCTGGAGCTGAAAGAGTAGGTAGAGGACAAAGCCCTAAGGGCGCAAAATGAAAGAGGGTGGGCAGAACTCAATGCTTGATTGATATGGGATCACCATCCTTTGATACAAGATTTAATTCTTTGTCAGGTTTTCTAGAAAGCAATACTAATAAGCTTCTAGGATGGCTCTAGGAAGCTTGAGGAAAGAAATGGCTTATTATTAGATGAAGTAAAAATATGAGAACTCTCACGAAGGATGGTGGCAGAAGATATCAAATGGTTCAAAGACGTGAGCATGCCGGAATAGTTATACTACCTCAGGCTGGAAGCCCACCACCCAACTATTTTCTATGGAAAAGCCCAAAAGATGCTCCATTTACCAATATACTAAGGAATGAGCGAGGCATCAGCATGGTTGAAAAGATCAGTCACGGCTGTCATTAGCAGATCAAAACTGATGGCAGGAGAAGCAGTTACAGGATAATGAGGATTTCCAAAAGACCACAGCCCAGTGGTGGCAACCGACCATCTGAGGCAAAGTGATCATTGTTGCAAAGCTCAAAGCGGCAGCCAAAGGAAATGAGAGATGTGCACACCTACAAACATGATTAACAGGCCATAGTGTTCTCAGGAGCAAGATAGTTGGGTCGTCAAAAGAGTGCTGCTTAATTTATACAATCAAACAAATCAAGGATGAAGAAATAGGGACTGGGGGCAACTGTCCAATAAGAGTCCTAGTTTCCAGATCTGAGCCAGTTCTCAAGACCAAAAACCACTGGCTAAAGGAAAGAAATGAGAGACAAGGCCCCAGTGAGAACATCTAAAAAACATCCAGGGGAGTTTTGAAGGACTCTCTGGTGCATGCCATTCTAAGTGAAAGTGTTAGTCACTCGATCATGTTTAACTCTTTGCGACCCCATGGACTGTAGCCCATCAAGTTCCCCGTCCATGGAATTCTCTATGCAAGTATACTGGAGTAGGTAGCCATTCCTGTCTCCAGGAGATCTTCCCAAGCCAGGAACTGAACTTGGTTCACCTGCCTTACAGGTGGATTCTTTACTGTCTGAGCCACTGGGGAAGCCCATAACTTTCTAAGACTTCTCTGAAATAAACAAACAAAAAACACTGAGCAGCCTTCTTTGAAGGCAACATACTTCCTCATTTACCAAATGATTTGCAAGGCTGCCAGCTTTGAATGGGCCCAGATCGTAAAGGATTCTGTTATTTAGACAGCAGTGAAGGTAATCTTATCATTTGAGTCATGTGAACAAGCAAACTCTAGTGTTATTAGAAGTATGACAAGTTTCAAAAAGAGAATAACATATAAATACCTAGATTTATGAAGCAAGTTCTGGTAAAAGGCCATGCAAGTAAACACCTTTTGAGAATAGTTAGTAAGAATATACATAAACTCAAGAACAATAGCAAATAGTTGGCCAGGAGACTGGAAGAAAGTTAGATTTTGAGAATAGTTCTTATGTGCTACTGGGGCCTGGTAGAGAAAGAATATCTGTGGGAAAACAAAAATAAAATTGACCAGAGCAACCCATCATGAACTATATCTTATCAGAACCGCAGAGTCATACTATCAGGAATACGCACAGTAATTTTATTGTTAGACCAAAGAGGCACATCCAAGATGGCATGAACAGGCTCAGAGCTAGGTGGCCTAGACTCCCAAGCCATACAGTTCTAGAGTACTGGCACCTGTCTTTGAGTCAAAACTATTTTCACATGGAGGCTTCTTACATCTGGCTGGATTAAGTAAGAGGAAAACAGGACAAACTTCCATCACAGATAGTTTGGCTCAACATGTGGTAAGAACAAAAATGGGCCACTTCACATTATAGCCTTATTCAGGGCAACACTAAAAACAGCACTGAGGGGAAATCCTCCTATAGGCAGAACTCCAGGTGGTTCAAGTAATCATTCACTATGAGTGATAAGAGAAATATTTCTTAGTAAGAATATATATAAACTCAAGAACAATAGCAAATAGTTGGCCAGGAGACTGGAAGAAAGTTAGATTGGGGAAAAAGAGGTCTAGGGACAGGTCTATGGGGCTGGGCACAAAGTGTGGTTCTTAGATCATCTGTTACTGTGCACCAGAAAACATCTATCATGAAAGAGGCAATAAAAAAATCAAACAGGCAGTTGACATCAGTTAGGAAGTATAACTTGATTCCAGCAATAGCCTCAACTCAAGACTTGGAGAAATCTAACTGACCAGCATATCACTCTAATTTCCAGTCAGAGGAGAGAATCAAAACAAAGCAAAATTATGCTTTAGTCTGCATTTTTATTCACAATATCTGAAGTATAGGTAAAAACATAATTAAAAAGTATGAGACAGTCAATGAAGTAGAAACTTGTGACTGATAATAGAAAGAAAATATAGACTATAGGCACAGTCTAACAAATGACTCAAACCTATTTATTGGAAGTAGCAAGGACTTTAAAATAATAATTATAAATATGATAAAGCATTTATAGGTTAAGATAGATACAGTCAGAGAGAAAGAAATGGAAACTCTAAAAAGAACCAAAATGAAAGTTTATAACTGAGAACTTCAATATTTGAAATTATAATGCTGAGTGGGCTCACATGCTAGAAAGTAAAAGAAAAAAAATAGCAAACTTGAAGATAAGCCAATAAAAATCACCTATACTGAAACAGAAAAAATGCTAGGGGTTGAGGTATTAGTAACTTATGAATAAATGATCAGTGTGTAACATGGTTGTGTTTACATAAAATGAAAGGAAAAATAAATTGCAAGCAAAAATATGTTGTTATTGCTCAACTTCTTTTTTTAATTTGATGAAAAATATCAATGTACAAATCCAAAAAATCCAATAAACCTAATTAGGAAAAATACAAAGAGAACTACACCTAGACAAGTTTTTCATGAAAACCAAAAATAAAGGGAAAATCTTGAAAAAAGACACAAACAAAGAAAAAAGAAACATAAATTAAAAATATATATATAATGTATTGGGAAATAGAATAACTATTTTGATGACTGATTTCTCAGTCAAACAATACAAGTAAAAAAAAAAATAGAAGGACACATTAAGAGTTGAAACAAAGCAAGTCAAAACAAGAAGTCAAATTATAATTTTAATTCAATTAAAATAGTCTTCTAACATGAAGTTAAAATAAGAACTAAGTGAGATAATTCAGTTCAGTTTCTCAGTCATGCCCGACTCTTTGCAACCCCATGAACCACAGCACGCCAGACCTCCCTGTCAGTCACCAACTCCCGGAGTTCACCCAAACCTATGTCCACTGAGTCAGTGGTACCATCCAACCATCTCATCTTCTGTCATCCCCTGCTCCTCCTGCCCTCAATCTTTCCCAGCATCAGGGTCTTTTCAAATGAGTCAGTTCTTTGCATCAGGTGGCCAAAGTATTGGAGCTTTAGCTTCAACATCAGTCCTTCCAATGAACACTCAGGACTGATCTCCTTTAGGATGGACTAGTTGGATCTCCTTGCAGTCTAAGGGACTCTCAAGAGTTTTCTCCAACACCACAGTTCAAAAGCATCAATTCTTCGGCACTCAGCTTTCTTTATAGTCCAACTCTCACATCCATACATGACTACTGGAAAAACCATAGCCTTGACTAGACCGACCAAATGTTCAATTCATAATGGGCATTTCATCAATAGTATAAAGACTAAGATGTCAGTGCCTAATTAGGTGACTTTCATATAGTAGGCACTCAATAAATACTAGCTGAATGAAAGAATCTCTTTACATTTAAGTGTTTAATATCTGTATGATTATAATAATAAATGCTTGCCCTTTATCAGAAAAAAATACCAATAAGGTGAAAAAGACATTTGCAATAAACAAAACTTGAGGGAATTAGTTCCTCTCCGAAAATTCACACTAAACCTAACACCTTAAATTCCTTGTGCACTAGTAGCTCAGTCATGTCCAACTCTGTGACCCCATCACCAGGCTCCTCTGTCTATGGAATTCTCCAGGCAAGAATACTGGAGTTGGTTGCCATTCCCTTCTACAGAACCCAGGTCTCCTGCATTGCAGGCAGATTGTTTACTATCTGAGCCACCAGGGAAGCCTTAAACTAATTTATTTAAAAATCATTTGATGGTTTAAAGCAGAATAGTAACAAATAATATGGGATTTATCACATTTGAAAATAGCACAGAGAAGAGGA
This sequence comes from Oryx dammah, assembly GCF_014754425.2. NCBI lineage: Eukaryota > Metazoa > Chordata > Mammalia > Artiodactyla > Bovidae > Oryx > Oryx dammah. Next base: position 79,748,634 of record NW_024070186.1, on the reverse strand, counting down.
GGGGTAAATATATGTATGTTTTGTAAATGTCTTACTTTTCTAAGTATTATAATATTATCACAAAATAGACTGATACAACTGCACTCATTTAAAATGCTAACACGGTAATGATAAAAATCTTCAAGCCAGATATCAGCAGTACGTGAATTGATAACTTCCAGATACACAATCTTGGTTTTAAAAAGTCAGAGGAACCAGAGATCAAATTGCCAACATCCACTGGATCATAGAGAAAGCAAGGGAATTCCAGAAAGAAACATATATTTCTGCTTTATTGACTATGCCAAAGCCTTTGACTGTGTGGATCACAGCAAACCGTGAAAAATTCTTAAAGGGATGGAGTACCAAGCCACCTGACCTGCCTCCTGAGATATCTGTATGCAGGTCAAGAAGCAACAGTTAGAACTGAACATGGAACTACTGACTGGGTCTGAATTGAGAAAGGAGTACGTCAAGGATGTATATTGACACCCTGCTTATTTAACTTATATGCAGAGTATATCGTGTGAAATGCCAGGCTAGATGAAGCTCTAGTTGGAATCAAGATTGCAGGGAGAAATATCAGTAACCTCAGCCATGCAAATGATATCACTCTAATGGCAGAAAGCAAAGAAGAACTAAAAAGCCTCTAGATGAAAGTGAAAGAGGAGAGTGAAAAAGCTGGCTTAAAACTCAACATTCAAAAAACAAAGATCATGGCATCCTGTCCCATCCTCATGGCAAATAAAGGAAAACAGTTGCAAAGCGACAGACTTTATTTTCTTGGGTTCCAAAATCATTATGGATGATGACTGAAGCCATGAAATGAAAAGACGCTTGCTCCTTGGAAGAAAAGCTATGACCAACCTAGACAGCATGTTAAAAAGCAGAGCCAACACTTGGCCGACAAAGGTCCGTCTAGTCAAAGGTAAGTTTTTCCAGTAGTCATGTATGGATGTGAGAGCTGGACCATAAAGAAGGCTGAGCACTGAAGAATTGATGCTTTTGAACTGTGGTGCTGGAGAAGACTCTTGAGAGTCCCTTGGACTGCAAGGAGATCAAACCAGTCAATCCTAAAGGAAATCAGCCCTGAATATTCATTAGAAGGACTGATGCTAAAGCTGAAACTCCAAAACTTAGGCCACCTAATAAGAAGAGCTGACTCATTGGAAACTACCCAGATGCTGGGAAAGATTGAAGGCAGGAGGAGAAGCCGGTGAGAGAGGATGAGATGGTACGATAGCATCAACCATTCGATGAGCATGAGTTTGAGCCAACTCTGGGAGATAGTAAAGGACAGGGAAGCCTGGTGTGCTGCAGTCCACGAGGTCACAAAGAGTTGGATATAACATAGTTACTGAATAGCAACAATAAGACTATAATATTTTAAGAATATATATTTTAATCCCTAGAGTAATTGGTGGGGAAAAAAGAAATTAAAAGATACAGTCAAAAAAGTAATAGAGAAAATTACATGAAACTCTAAGAAAAATTAGCTCATCTAAAGAAAGCAGCAAAGGGAGAAAAGGCCTAAAAAACGGGAAAAATTTAAAAAAAAAATAGAATGCTGGTAGACTTAAGTCACACAAAATCAATGCACACTACTACATATAAAACAGATAACTAATAAGGGCCTACTGTATAACAGAGAACTCTACTCAATACTCTGTAATGACGTATTTGGGAAAAGAATCTAAAAAAGAGTGGATATACATTTATGTATAACTGATAACTTTGCTGTAGAGCTGAAACGAACAACAATGTTAATCAATTATACCCCAATTAAAATTTTAAAATAAAAATAATTAAAAATTTTAGAAAGATTAAAAACTAATAATTGTATTAAATGTAAGTGGCCTGAAAGCTCTAGCTACGTATTGTTCTTACCTCATTCATCCTCTCCATTTTTTTCTCTCATTATACCAGTTCAGTTTCTTATCATCTCCATTTTAACAACTGAGAAGGCTTCCTAAAATGGTCATCCTGTCTCAACTACCTCACATGCTACGTCAGTACCAGCATTTGCAGACCCTTTATTGTGGACTAGATTTCTGAGTGCCTGCTCTAGTTCTTTGAGCATCTATACTTGGCTTGCAAGGTTTCTTTGTTTCCTATAGGTTTCCTGAAGGTTTTCTTTTGTCCTATATACTGTTGTTGGTTTCTTCTTTGCTCCATAATCAAAGACCAAAGGTTAACCAAGCCTCAATTTCAACTCAGCCCAACCCAACAAAGGCAGCTAAACCCAGTTCAAAATCCCATCCTTGGTCAGAATACACTAGCTTGGGCAGCCATGCACTGTGCTTAGTCACTTAGCCATGTCTGACTCTTCGCGACCCCAGGGACTGTAACCCACCAGGCTCCTCTGTCCATGGAGATTCTCCAGGAAATAATACTGGAGTAGGTTGCCATGCCTTCCTTCAGAGGATCTTCCCAACCCAGGAATCGAACCCAGCAGGAGAATTCAAAAATGTCACACTGTCAAAACTCGACTATACGGTTTCCTTCATGTCATGCTTCACAGCTCCTTCTTAAACTATATTTTATAGCTACAAAATTTCAGAAATTCCCTGGACAAGATTCCCATGTCATTTGTTTGCATTTTTATGTTTTTCTCTTCTTTCTGAAATACCCTGTCTTCTCTGCTTTGGGAACTCTTACTGCTCCTCTAAATCGTGGCTGAAATCTCACAGATACTATAAGAAACAGAGTCAGACTACCTTCTCTTCCTCAGTGTCCCAAGCTACTTTGAACTAGGACAGGTCACATTAAATTGTAAAGAACTGTATGCCTGCTCCAGCCATCAATCTGTAAGGAACAAGATCTTATCATTGTATCCTCTTTGCTCTTAATACAAATGCAGATATTAATATTTAAAAGATTTTCACTAAATAATAGTTGAGAAAACATATATATTGTCAGGTCTAGAACAAGAAACCTATTAAAAAAAAAAAAAGAATGAAGAGTTATATCCACCAACTGTTTAGAAACAACTGTAGGAGCGCAAGAAAGTTGCACTGAATTCACTTATTTAATTCAAGCAGAATTTACTAAGAACTTACATAGTGTTAGAGTCCAAGAGTCTTGGGAAGGAACTTATGATTAATAATACAAAATAGATAGAGGTCAAATTTATAAGTCTCTCACATAAGGTATATAAAAAAAAGTGAAATCGCTCAGTAGTGTCCGACTCTTTGCAACCCTATGGACCTTAGCCTACCAGGCTCCTCCCTCCATGGAATTTTCCAGGCAAGAGTACTGCAGTGGGTTGCCATTTCCTTCTCCAGGGGATCTTCCTGACCAAGGATTGAAACCAGATCTCAAGCATTGCAGGCAGACGCTTTACTCTCTGTCTGAACTTAACTTGAATCTTAAGTTTATTTGTTCAAAAGCAAAATTGGTAATAATGATTCCTTGCCAAAACTTTTGCACAGATAGGGCAAACTGTAGTACAAACAAGACTGAGGAAATAACACTTCAACATATTCTAGCATTTAAAAGCATCCAATTATATACAGAAAATTGATACCCTTATTATAAAACATACTTACTGTGCTGTAAGTTCAAAAGGCTTCTATTCAATAACAGTTTATTAACTAATTTGAATACATGTATGTATCAAAATAACAGTATTAGGAAGTTATTCCAGAATGAGACAATCTGTAATTTGTAAAATTGTATTCTAAAAAGAATAATAATAAATAAGTTTTCAGTAATGTTCTGGTTTTTAAATGTTTTCCAAAGGAAGGGCCATAATATCTTTCATTCAGGTAAATTTACCAACTAAATTGAACTATAAATTTCAATAACTACTGAAGCCTTTCTAAGAATGACAACTGGGAGAAATACACCTGATCTGTAGCAGAGTTTGATTTAATTAAAAGATTATATTCTTTGAATTTCAATTTAGACAGGCCAATAACAATAGGTCAGGCCATCATCTGTTTTCTAATACAATCTTGACTTCTTAAAAGTCTTGAACAATAGACTTATGTTTGAATTTCTCAGGAAAAATTCACTGCAAAGATTAATTATGACACCCTGGGAATAAGCATCTAGCTCTCATCTCAAAATCCCACACAATTTACTACCCTCTTGCAAGTGGTGGAGTCTCTGGAGATGCTCTGACTTTCCAATCCACCTTTTGTGTGTGCTGCAGAATTTATAAGGTGAGTTTCTCTGACTGATCCATCTTTTTGTACCCAGGAGGGATTTGTCAGATTTTTATCCTACTTACATATTCAGTTATATGCAGCACTTCTTGAAAGTTGCTGAACTGGAGAAATGAGTGCATTGGTGGTTAGATATTTTTCTTACATTGTGAGAGAAAATTTGCTTTATAAAATATATTTTATTTCTGGTTTATCTTTATAGCATCTCTCAGTGGCCCTTATTATGATATAAAATTCACAGTCATACTCTGGGCTTACAAAAGAGGAATTTGAAACAAGAAGAAAATAATTTTTCCCATATCACCAAGAAAAAATATATTCAGTCTCATTTGTGAAAGAAATGTAAAGATGAGGGAACTCAGGGAACAGAAATAAAAATTTCAGATCCCTACTATTTTATACTTCTTATTCCTCAACATGTATAAATATGTTTAGAATCCCAATCTGCAACTATGTATTGAACATTTACTAATAATACTAACAGGCCTACGTGCTACTCCCTATAACCTGGAGAAAAAGTAAAATAAGCAATTTCTCCCCTCAAGGAATTTAAAGGTTGTGGCAGAGAGAGATAAACTAATGCTAATATGAATTAAAGTGTGAAAAGAGCCATGAGACCAGTATACAGTGCCATGGGATAAATTAGAAAGAAATATAAGTGACAGGGAGATTCAGAGATGGTTCTAGACAGGTTAAGATGTTTGAACTGGAATTTAAAGGAAGAGATTTATGAATGACAAGAAAGAGAAAGACTTGAAATCTAGGCTGACAGAAAACCACGGGTAAAGCACCAAAGTCAGAAAATAAAAACGCCATCTGTGTCCAAAGCGTGTAGGGTGTGGTGTAGGAGTCCTTTTACTTTAAGTATAGTGCTAAGAAATTGGACTTCAGCTTTGGGGATATCAGAGGCCCTTAAAGATCATGTTTAAAATGTAGAAAGATTACTCTATAACAAAGTAAAGTGTGGAAGAATAACTGAAATGAGGATAGAAAAAATAAAATAAAAACAAGGAAAAGAATTAAGACTCCTTTAGTCCTGGCAAAGATAGAGATTGCAGATTAATGGAAGTTCTAGCCTAAGAAATTAGGTAAGAAAAAGAAATAAAGGACAACCAAATTGAAAAGGAAGGAGTAAAAAGTATCTCTGTTTGCAGATGATATGATCTTTCATGTAGAAAACCCTAATGATTTCACACATACACACATATATACACACAACCTGTTAAAACTAAAATGATCTCACCATAGTAGTGGGACCCAAAGTCAACGGAAAAAATGCATTCTTATAAAATAATAATGAACAATCTAAAAATAAAATTACAAAACAAACCCATTTGTAATAGCATCAAAGTAAATAAAATATTTAGCAATTAACTTAGCCAAGGAAGTAAAGTACTAGTATAATGAAAACAAGAAAACATTGCTAAAATAAAGATGATAAAATACTAAGACATAATGTTACTATTAAAAAGGCACAAATAAATGGAAACACATCACATATTCATGGATTAGAAGATTTAATATGGTTAAAATGTCAATACCCAAAGCAATCAACAGATTCAATATTATCCCTATCAACATCCCAGTGATGGTTTTTGTAAAAATATATCTTAAAATAGAATATCAAGGGGCCCTAAATAGCCAAAACAATTATGAAAAAGAAGAATAAAACTGGAAGATTCACATTTCTAAATTCAAAATTTACTAAAAAACTACAGTAATCAAAATAGTGTGATTTTGACATAAACACAGGTGTTTAGACCAGTGGAATAGAATAGGGAGCCCAGAAATAAACCCTTTTGTATATGTAAAAAATGTTTTTAACTGCACCTAGACCATTCAATGGAGAAAGGACAGGCTTTTTGACAAATGGTACTGAGAAAACAATATCCACATGCAAAAGAATGAAGTTGGACTCTTACCTAATATCATATAGAAAAAGTAACTCAAAATGGACCAAAGTCCTAAATATAATACCTGAAACAAAATTCCTAGAAGAAAACACAAGACAAAAAAGCTTTACATTAGATTTGACTTTGATTTTTTGGATATGACCAAAGGCATAAATAACAAAAGAAAAAATAGACAAAATGGACTTCATGAATATTTTAAATGTGTGCATCAAAAGATAATATTGATAGAATAAAGAAGGTATGCACAGAAAGGGAGAAAATATTTGCAAATCATAAAACTGATATGAAAGACAAACAGTATAGGTTACTCCTGAAATTCAATAACAACAAAAAAACACAAATAATCCAATTTAAAAACACAAAAGACTTGAATAGACATTTCTCCAGAAAAGATACATAAATAGTCAATAAACACATGAAAATAAAATCAATGCCACCACTAGGAGGATGCAAATTTCAAAACTACAATGAGATACTACATCATATCTATTAGAATGGCTACTTTAAAAAAAAAAAGGAAAACAAATGGTGGCAAGAGTGTAGAGAAACTGGAAGCCTAGTGAACCATTGTTGGGAATGTAAAATGACACATTCAGTGTCAGTTCCTCAAAAAATTAAAACTACAATTCCCATATAATTCAGTAATTCCATCTCTTGGTATACAAGCAAAAGAATTAAAACAAGGTCTTGAAGAATATTTGTACATCCATGATCATATCAAATTTATTCACAACAGCTAAAACGAGAAGCAATCTATGTGCCTATCATAAGACAAATGGATAAGCAAAATGTAGTATATTCAATGAAGTATTATTCAGTCTTAAAAAGGAAGTAAATTTTGCTACAACATGAATAAATTTAAAGAACATTATACTAACTGAAACAAGACAGTCATAAAAGACAAATACTGTATTTGAGACAATAGGAAAAATACATATATATATTTATACATACACATTCAAGCTTACTTCTCTGGCCTTTGTTCCTGGCATTGTTGTTGTTCAGTTGCTAAGTCGTGTACTCTTTCAGTTCAGTTCAGTCACTCAGTCGTGTCCGACTCTTTGCGATCCCATGAATCGCAGCACGCCACGCCTCCCTGTTCATCACCATCTCCCGGAATTCACTCAGACTCACGTCCATCGAGTCCATGATGCCATCCAGCCATCTCATCCTCTGTCGTCCCCTTCTCCTCCTGTCCCCAATCCCTCCCAGCATCAGACTCTTTTCCAATGAGTCAACTCTTCTCATGAGGTGGCCAAAGTACTGGAGTTTCAGCTTTAGCATCATATCTTCCAAAGAAATCCCAGGGTTGATCCCCTTCAGAATGGACTGGTTGGATCTCCTTGCAGTCCAAGGGACTCTCAAGAGTCTTCTCCAACACCACAGTTCAAAAGCATCAATTCTTCGGCGCTCAGCCTTCTTCACAGTCCAACTCTCACATCCATACATGACCACTGGAAAAACCATAGCCTTGACTAGACGGACCTTAGTCGACAAAGTAATGTCTCTGCTTTTGAATATGCTATCTAGGTTGGTCATAACTTTTCTTCCAGGGAGTAAGCGTCTTTTAATTTCATGGCTGCAGTCATCATCTGCAGTGATTCTGGAGCCCAAAAAAATAAAGTTTGACACTGTTTCCACTGTTTCCCCATCTATTTCCCATGAAGTGATGGGACCAGATGCCATGATCTTCGTTTTCTGAATGTTGAGCTTTAAGCCAACTTTTTCACTCTCCTCTTTCACTTTCATCAAGAGGCTTTTGAGTTCCTCTTCACTTTCTGCCATAAGGGTGGTGTCATCTGCATATCTGAGGTTATTGATATTTCTCCCGGCAATCTTGATTCCAGCTTGTGCTTCTTCCAGCCCAGCATTTCTCATGATGTACTCTGCATATAAGTTAAATAAGCAGGGTGACAATATACAGCCTTGA